>NC_034594.1:133219516-133252361 GCF_900095145.1 Mus pahari
AAAGCCCAGAGTGTGGGACAGGCTTGGTAAGGATCACACACACACACACACAAAGAGAGAGAGAGAGAGAGAGAGAGAGAGAGAGAGAGAGAGAGAGAGAGAGAGAACCCAACACCTTTAAAAAAATACATCCTTCAGAATCATGTGTTTTCAAAGCACTTTGACTTGAACCTTTCTTTTAAAAACCTTATGTCATTTAAATTTTCTTTCTCAGGGGTTTTTGTCTTTAGCAGGTACAGAAAGCGAGGCTGTAGAGGCAGAATTCAAGAATCTAAGAAATGACAGATGAAATTTGGACCCAAGTGGTATAGGGGCTGGGCGAGCCTTCTGGGTCCTCTAACTCAGCTGCTTTAATACCACAGTTGCCAAACCACAGAGCTTCTCAGCCATCAACCTCAGATGGAAACCAGCCTTGGTGGCTCTTCAGGCCCCAAGGAAAGCTAAAAGCATGGCTTGCTCTTGGCCTGCCTATAGGACAGTGACTCTTAATGTTGTTCCTACAGTTACTCTATGGAGCACTGCTAAACTCCTGGGGCAAAATTAGGTGAGCCTAAGATTGCACCTGTGGGGCCATCAGAGTGTCCACAGAGCTGTCCTGGGTCAAATTTCTTGTAAACTGAAGAAGGAAGCAAGAAATGAGCTGTCCCCTACTACCATAGAACAGATTGTCTAGGCTTAATGGTAAGTTGATAACTTATAATTAATACATAAAATCAGGCTTCCTTTAAAAACTTAATTTCATACTTAAAGCCTTTTATTGAAAATACAGCAGGGAAAGTATTCTTTAAAAAAGGGCTGGACTTAGAAAAGAAATTATTTTATAACATGTTGGGTTGAGGAGTAACCTTATACTGAGTATATTTTTTAAAAAATTAAAAGGTTTATTTTTATTATTTTTAATTGTGTGTAGGTGGGCCTCCTCCTGCATGTAGAGGTCAGAGGCGTTGTATCCTGCAGAGCTGAAGTTACACATGGTTGAAGTTGCCTTATATGGGGACTGGAGTCCCCTGAAGGAACAGAAAGTGTACTTAAGCAGTGAGCTGTCTCTCTAGGCAGGAGCCTTCATTTTTAAAAGGCAGGAAGTTTTATTTCAAATTCACTGGTGCAATCTATAAATATGTTGCTCACTTCCTAGTTGCATAGGCCATTAAGGGTCTAATCTATTTCCTGAGCTGAAAGTAGCTAATGGGCAAATATTAGAACAGTAATCATCAGGTGAGAAGGGCATTTGGCATCTATTCACCAAAAACATGTTCTCGGTCATAATTCCCTTTGGCAGTGTGTATAGCTTCTAAGGGAATCATCTCACTTTTAACAATGAGAGGTCACTGCTTAATAAAGCATGGTGGCGCCCTACCCTGAGTGTCTTAGCAGTGAGAGTACTCTTATGTGAGGCTGTTTAACCTTAACACATGTGTAATATGGGACCTGAAGTGTACTATTTATTTCCCAACAAGCAGTGCATTCGATAAACAAACAAACAAACATACAGGCCTTGTTCAAACCATAACAAACCTGAGGTTTCTGTGGGATGGAAATGGGGCAGGAGAAAAGCTGAGTGTGTACATGCTTGCTAAGCAGGCGTGAGGGCCTGAGTCTTACCACAGCATCCCTGCAAAAAGCGTCCACAGTGGGTACTGCTGAGTGAGTGTCAGCATGGATGGCAGGCAGGAGAATCCTGGAGGCTTGGTGGTCATTCAGTTATACTGAAACCGCTTTCTTTGGGTAAAGGAGATTCTCTATTTTTTGTTTGTTTATTTGTTTGTTTGTTTGTTTGTTTGTTTTTCCCAATATAGAGTTTCTCTCTGTAGCCCTGGCTGTCATGGAACTCACTTTGTAGACCAAGCTAGCCTCAAACTCAGAGATCCACCTGCCTCTGCCTCATGAGTACTGGGATTAAAGTCATTCGCCACCACTGCCTGGAGAGAACCCCTAGCTCAAAACTGTAGAATGGTAGAGGAAGATACCTGACACCTACCTCTGCCTTCCATCCGAATATGCATGGGCATGTGCATATATACTACATGGACTCTCACACATAGAGACAGAATGTGTAACGTGCCTCCTTTTTATAATACTGCCCCGCAGCACAGGCTTCTGTGAAAAACTCAACTACAACGGAAAGTCACTGTTCTTCCCAGGATCTTATCTCTAAGACTTTATCTCGGTCACTGAGCAGCAAGCCCCACCCATCTGTGATGGGGTCAGAGGGGAGACAGCAGCTAGTTTTGTACTTGACCTAGGAAAAGTACTATTCTGAAGACCAATACTCAAGAGGAAAATCCCCAATGTGGCTGATATCTAGGATCACAGGGAGCCATCAGCATTCCTCACCCACCCACCCCCTCGGCAAAGTTCAACTGATACCTCTGGAAACTATCCACCAGAGCCAGGGCTGGGCACTGGGGCAAAGCTAGCTTTCAGGAGCTCATTTCACAGGACTGTCCCAGGAGACATCGCTACTTCTGAAACTGAGCCCATCGGGTTTAATTTCTTTTAAACCATTATCTACAAAGCATGGCCTATACAGAAGACACAGCTCAGTGCAAGGTAGAATGTGACACATAAAATGATTACTGGTCTTCAAACACCAGGCAGCTTTCTTTCAAGTAGCAATCTTAACATATAGAAATTATTACCCTTCCATGTTGGGATCTCCATCAGTGATAAAGGTATTTTATACGTGTTGGCACACAGCATTAAGATAACTTTATCAACAATATAGATTGATACTTCGTCATTGTTATGTCAATACTGCCTTATTTTCTGTAGTTTTCACTTTTTACTACTGCTTTGAAGTCATCTTCACCTTTAAGTTTCCCCCCCTAGATTTGATCTTGTTTAACAATAAAGATGCAATCTCAGCCAGTCAGTGGTGGCGCATGCCTTTAATCCCAGCACTTGGGAGGCAGAGGCAGGTGGATTTCTGAGTTCGAGGCCAGCCTGGTCTACAGAGTGAGTTCTAGGACAGCCATGGCTATACAGAGAAACCCTGTCTTGGAAAAAACAAACAAACAAACAAACAAACAAAAAGACCTTGAAAAAAAAAAAGTAAAAGAATAAAGATGCAATCTCTACCTTTTGGTCTCAATTTGTTTTTAATGTTATTTGGGAGAGTCTTCACTGAGCCCCTGCCAGGTTTCTTTAAGGATACTGAAGGCCTAGGATGTGCCTGTGGTCATTGTTGGCTTTGATTCTCTGAGAACTCTGTCATCTCTGTCTGAGACGTATAGCCATGGACAATTTTACCATGTGCATTTCTCTGGCCCTCCAACACATTTTGGGGGTTGGGGCTGCATATATTTCCTGCTTTCTTTGACATGAGGTCTATATTCTTTGTCTTTTGTCCTAGCACATTTGTGTGATTTTGAAGGGAGAAGAATGATGTTTTTAATTTTGCCACTTAGAAATTCGAATCCAGAATTTAAATCTGGCCGTCTCCTCACAATCTTATGCCTTACGTATTCTCTTTGACCAAAGCATAAGCGCACCTCTGTGCCCTGGTGATACACTTGATAGCAGCATATTCTAATTCTTAGTATCCAAAATATGGACAGTGGTCTCTTTTTGGAAAATGTTAAAACACTATTTGTTTTGTGTGTGTATGTGTGTTTGTGTGTGCGTGTGTGCATGAGGGTGTGGGTATGGCAATCAAAGGGCAACTTGTAGGAGTTGGTTCTCTCCTTCCAGTATGTGGGTCCTGGCAACTCAAACAATGGTTGTCAGGCTTGATAGCAACCCAGTCTTTGCTTGTTAAGCCATCTCATTAGCTCAGCAGAGTCTTTTTTACAGCCCAGGTTGTCCTGAAAGTTCCGATACTCATGCTTCAGCCCCCAGAAAACTAGTATGGCTGGCATACTCTAGCTAAAGGGGGCAGAGTCTATGGTGTTCCTTTCAAATTATTTCATATTTCCTGGGTTGTTTTATACCCATTTCATGTTCTACTAGAAAATTCTGGAAATCCTATTCTCTGTAACAGATTTCTTTCTTTCTACAATTTGGTCTGCCTAAAAGGATTCCTTCTAAACCCAGTGGACTCCAAACAGTTTTATTAACAAGGGGAAAAATCACTTTAATAATGATTTTAATTTTTCCATTTATTTATTCATTTTTCATGTGTGGGAGTGGTGAGGTAGGCACACTCATGCTGCCACAGTATATGTACAGAGGTCAGAGGACAACTTGCAGGCACCCATTCTCTCCTTTACTCATCTGAGTTCCTGGCATGGAGCTCAGCCATCAGGCTGGGTGCCAGAGCAAGTCCTTCACCCATGAATCATCTACCTGGCCTCTAGGACATTCTTAATAAATCCTCAGCTGGTGAAGTCTTATTATTCTTTTAAGACTTAACTTTAAATGCCACCTTTTCAGAATTTTTTCCTTCATTCCTTAATCTAAATTAGATTACATTATTATTTTTGTCTGTTAACAACCTCCCCTTTTCCTTCCTGTCCTTATGATTTCTAATATATACATTGTTTTATGTTATATTCTTTCCTGTTACCTGCAAACGGTAATATTTTCTATTCTGATCATTGCCAAGTAGAACGCCTACTAAAGTAGCAGGAGATAATAAACATTAAATACCAACTAATAAAGAGTGAATCACATAGCAGCATACTCTTGTTGTATTACAGTAGTTTTAAATACATTTTGCAGTTGATAAATACTGGTAATATTAAACAAATTTGAAAAAGTTCCTTTTTTCTACAACTATTCACTGCAGCCTTAGATAAATATAAACAAAAGTACAAGAGAGGTAGCAAATCACAGATGCAGGAACTACATGGCCTAGATCTAAAAACTGACTATTAGCCAAGTAGCTTTTACTAGGGATTTAACACTCTGTGCCCAATCTATAAAACTGTGTCAGTGAAAGTACCCACTTTATGGCATTATTTTGGTTATAAATGTACCAGACTTCCAAATAGTGCAATATAACTACTTTGTTGTCATCACAAAGTTAATGCTAAATAATGCAGTACTTCAACAAAACCACTGCAGTTTCCCATTTCCAGCTGCATTTTTCTCCAAACTGTGTGTGTGTGTGTGTGTGTGTGTGTGTGTGTGTGTGTGTGCGTGTGTAAAATCTCATGTGCCCAGTCCAACTCCTCACTCTTTTATACTAGTTTCTGGACTAGTTAAGGTAAAAGTCATTAGGGACTAGGAAGACAGCTCAGTTGGTAATGTGCTTGCCATGAAAGCATGAGGACCTGAGTTTGATCTCCAGAATCCTTATAAAAAAGTTGGTGAGGTAGTTCATCTTTGTAATCTAAGTGTTGGGGACGTGGAGACAAGTGGACTGTTAGGGCCTGTTGGCCCACCAGACTAGCCTAGTTGGTGAGTTCCAGGCCAATAACAGACCCTGTTTCAAAAAACAAAGTGGCTAGCTTGTGAGGAATGATACCCAAGGATGTTGTCTAGCTTCCACGTGCACATACAAGCACATGCACCCATTACCCCCTCCCCGCGTGCACACACACACACACACACACACACACACACACAAGAAACAAAAGTCACTAAAATTGGATCAAGTAGTCAGGGTATTCCTTGGCTCATCACAAAGCCAAGGATCACCTTTAACTTCCTGATCCTTCTGCCTCTACCCCCACGTGCTGGGATCACAGGCATGCACCACCACTCCTGGTTTGTGCAGTGGGTGCAGTGGTAGAAATCTAGCCAGGGCTTCATTCATACTAGGCAAAATCATCTACTAAATGAGATGCAACTCCAGCTACGAATTAATTTTTTATTTCACATTTCTATAGCAATTAAGGCTAGAATGCCATTCATATTACTCACAAGGGTTTTAAAACCATTATTATTATTTCCATCAGGATTTTCAGAAAAAATTACCCTTGATCTTACCAAAAAGTCAACAATCAATTTTTTATGAAAAAATCTTGAAGCTCAAGATTCTTCATATCTTACAAACAGAATCTGTTAACTAAGTATAAACAAGTAGTAAGTGGACTTCCTTCATACATCTACATATATATATATATATATATATATATATATATATATATATATATATAGTACATGCTATGTAAGAGTAGTAGGTGGACTTCCTTCATAATCTACATACATGCATCATACATACTATCTAAGGGTAGTAGATGGACTTTCTTCATACATCTACATACATGCATCATAATACTATCTAAAAGAGGTAAAACAGGCTGACTCAAAATCATTATAGAAACAATTAAGAACTACATTTTATACCCTTTCTTCTGCATTGCTTCTTGCCTACAGAACCCAGATGTAATCTGTATGGCAATCCTCTTTACCCTCTCCATTTTTATGGAAGAAAAAACTGAAATGGTGAACACAGAGAGCTGCCAGAGCTGGTGAGGAAGAATCCAAGCCTTGAATTCCTCTAACAAGGCTTCAGGCAACTACATTCTTACCCCCTCGTGGGGTCTAATGGAGGAACTGCAGAATCAGAATAAATAACAGTCTAGGTTCCCAGGGGAAACAACTTACGATCTGGACTTAAAAAGTAAATGAGTTTGCTTGACCACACGGCTATGGGAAGAAACGGGAAAATAATTGAGCCAGCGCTTCACATATCTGCTTAGATTAATTAATTCTAACAATCCCCTGTGTGGTTGACATTGGCCTTATTTCATGATTAGGAATACACCGTGTTCAAGGAGATTCAGTAACTGTTTCAGGAACCCTTAGTCAGTAGGAACTAGACACAGAATCAAACCTTGATGGGTCAACCTCCCAAATCCCTACCTTCAGGGACTCTACAGAAGGAAGGGTTCTAGGCAGAAGAGACAGTTTGTGACAAGAGCATGATGTCCTGGTGTGGACTGAGAGTAAATGTGCTGAGCTGAACCGTTTGAGCGCATCCTTCAGATAACAGGGGCCGCAGTTTTCTCTGCACCAAGAAGCAATTAGAGTTTTATCTCCCCCTGGGTTAGGAATTCAGCTTGGTTGGAGAGAACCTGCCTAATGTGAGGTAGTGGGTAGAGAAAACTAGAGGGGACAGGAAGTAAAGGCAGAAATCTGTTCTGAATGTTCCCGGACAACCCCACTCTATCAGTCAGTCTTCTTAACCACCCCCCCTTTTGTGGAAAATGTCTGCTACAATTTTTAAAACAGTGACAATTCTAAAATTAGGTAAAACATTTTATTCAAACCCTGTTCTTGCTTAAAATATTCATTCAATTAAAGTACACTATAGGCTTTCTTCTTCCGCTGGGCATTGTGCTAGACATCCACTTGTACAATTCACTGCCTCTCCTTTAGGCAAAGAAGGAATGGAGGAAAGAGCAGAGTTTGCATGTAGGTAAGTTTATGCAGAAAAGTCACATTAGTCCAGAGCACTGAGGTAAATCAGAACTCTCAGTTAACGTGCACACAATTGAAATTCTTTGCCAAAGAAGTGGGCTGATAGAAGTGGGGGTGCAGCTGTGAAAAAAAGTAGGCTCTTTCAGATAATCTGGTGGTTTAGGAGAAAACTGTAGAACTGGCGAATACTGACAAAAATAGGAATGCACCATGTGTTAGTAGATACTGGAGGTACAGCTCAGAGCTGCAAAGTAAGACTCATGCTCAGATGCAGAGAATAGTTTCATAGACAGCAAGAAAGCATTTATATTCAACAGACTATGAAAAGAAATGGGGAAATTTGTATGTTGAAGCCCTAGCTCCCCAGCATGTTTAAAAGTATTAAACATAAAGCCTTTAAAGTGGAATTAATGCCAAGCAAGGTGCTCCCTGTTTTAAAGTGACTTGTGTTCCTATGAGAAGAGGTTAGGACACAGAGCACACAGGCAATAGGAGATTAAAAAATGTGTCACTGTGTACTATTGAGAGGGTCCTCTCATAAATCAATTCTGAATATCCCTTGATCTTAGGCATTTAGTCTCCAGGACTTTAGGAAAATCAATTTCTGTTGCTTGAGATTCCCAGGCTTTGTAAGATATTCTTGTTATGACCATTATAGCAAATGCATACAGATACAAAAAATGGTAGCTGGTAGCATATAGACACAAAAACTGGGGGAGAAATGAAGATATGGGGGAAGTGAAAAGAGAGGAAAAATGTTCAGAGGAGGGGAGGGAGAGTGAACAAGGGAGCAGAAGGGGAGGGAGAGGGAAAAGGAGTGGGGGAGGGGGAAAGAGAGGGGGAAGGAAAGGGAGGGAGGGAGGGAGGGAGAGAGAGGGAGGGAGGGAGGGAGGGAGAGAGAGAGAGAGAGAGAGAGAGAGAGAGAGAGAGAGAGAGAGAGAACAAGGGAGCAGAGAACTTTTGTCTTTAGTTGTTTATTTGCCTTTAAGGGGAAATTTATAAAAGTTGATAAACATATGTGAGAAATTTCAGCCTAAACTTTTAGGCCAAAAGTCTCAAGAGATAATTTTATTGAGACCCTTTACAGTGACCCTCAGGTCAGGGGTAACAGCTGTGCCTGGACAGAGCATAAAATGCACATAGACAAATTCGAAGTATGTACTGAACTGGTGCCACACTGAGTAGCAGAATACCGCCTTGGTCAACTGTGGCCCCTTTGTGTGGTTTGTAGTTTAAGATTCCCTTACAATACAATAAGCTACCCCCCAACTCCCCAGTAAGTATCTGAAAGAGACAGTGAGCTACATATTATGATTGGAGCAGGCAATCCTTTGAGCAAAATTTAGGTTTTATCATTCTGTGATCAAATACTTAAAGAAAACAAGAGAGGGAAGGCAGTCTTAATTTGTGGTTTTGGAAATGCCTGTCCACAATCCTTGATTCTGTTGATTCTTGGTTAGTTCTGCAGCAGATTCTGGCCCCAGAAGTATAATATAACAGAGCTTCCTACCTTACAGCAGCCAGAAAAAAGGGATAAAGACAAGATCTTTTTGCCCAGGGCCTGTCCCTGGATACTTTCCCCAACTGGGTCCTACCTCATATATTCTTTTTGATTTAAATTTCTTTTTTAGATTTTAAAACGTATGTGTAAGTGTTTTGGTTAAATATATGTCCGTGCAGCACATGTGCCTAGATTCTATGCAAGTCAGAAGAGGGCATTGAATCCCCTGGAACTGAAGTTATAGATGTTCATGAACTGCCATGTGGAGCTGGGAAGTGTGTGTGTGTGTGTGTGTGTGTGTGTGTGTGTGTGTGTGTGTGTGAATGTGGTGTTTCTGCAATCAGCCAGGTAACATGACTCAGTAGGTGGTGTTGGTTCAAATTTCAAAGTCTGACCTCAAGTAGTTTATTTTAGGTATATTTAAGTATAGCACAATTTGGTGAAAAAATTTCCTGACAGTAATTAATCATGTGCACAACAAAGCTTAAGACATTATTATATCAAAACTCTTTGTAAAGTCCATGTGACATCATCCATAAAGATGGGATCCATAGATTGACAGAGAAAAACACACTCGCAATAAGGGTCTAGGTCTTCCCCTAGACTCTAGGGAAATAGGGAAAGCTCTGGTGTGATCTGGGCCTCACAGTACAAATGTAACTAGGCTATTAGCTAGCTCTGCTCCCTGCAGAAAACAGGTTCTACATCTCTCTGAAGAGACAACCCTCCATGATTAACATGCCTGGTTTCCCTAGTGCTAATCTGAGCACAGGGACCTCTGTGCCTCCTGCAGGGTCTCTGCAAGAGCAACCAGTGCTTTAAACCACTGAACTATCTCTTCAGCTCCAGCTCCTTATTTCTATCAACTCCCAACAGTGTCATCTTAAATGAATCAATCAAGGGCTTAATCCATTCAGTAGGCCAGGACTCCATGATCTAGTCAGCTCAGGAAGCCCTGGCATAGACACATAGACATTCTAGATGAAAGAACTGGCTCACTATTCCCACAGATGGTAGTAATAGAAAGTCCCCAAGCCAGGGAACTTTCCAGTGAAAAGAGTCTCCACTGATCAAGCCTTTTAATTACAGCAAGGGATAGAACTTTTCCTCTTAGTAGTTTGTCTTTGACTGGAATTTCATAAAACTTGACAAGCAACTATATGATATATGAATGATGCAGTTTTCATTTTCATCTTTTGAGATGCTGTGCTACATTTATATATTCTTTCCACCACTTCAAGTACAAGACCAAATGCTTAAGAAGAGATATTAACAAGAGGAAGCGAAGAGGGGGGTAATAGCAAAATAATTAGCTAGCCAGGGTACCGGATTCCAAGTACCTGCCAGTGAAATGCTAAGTGGAGTGAAGGTTTGGTGGAATGAGAATATAAATAGCTGCATAGTAAATACACTGTGATTATGCTTCGTATCCAAGTAGATGCACTGGTATCTAAAACTGTTGTGGCTAAGTGTCTGGACTATAGATAGCCTCCAATTTATATTGATTAAACTGAAAGGATTTTTCAATTGTACTGTTACATAAAAGCAATGCATGTTCAGTAGAAACCATACTTTACAATTTGAATTTAAAATTTTGACCTTTACCCAGGTGAGTGGTATGTGTTAAATTTTCATGATGTACTTCCCAGAATAAAAGGGTGAAGAAGTGATATTCTATATTGTCGTATGTTGTTAAACTATATTTGTTTCAGTTGGTTACATATACCAGATATTTCTTTTTTATTTAATGATATTTGCAACCTTATGATGGGCTTATATGACTATATCTCATCTTAAGTTGAGGAAAATCTTTACTGAACCCCAGGAACTCAATTAGCTGCCTTCTTAAACTTAGACTAAATATACATGACACTAAGTTTCATTTTTATTTCAACTAAAAGAACAAAATCAAACTCTTTACAATAGGCAATCTACAAGAGACAGAAGAATACTATATTTATTTTCCTGTACAAAGCAGCACAATTAAAATATCTTAATATGAAATAAAATAGAAAAATAAATACATGACTCAAAAGAAATGTGGATCTTATAAATAGTTATTAATGGGGATTTAGCTGCTATTCTCAATTAAAGAAAAGACTTGGTCTACTCTCCAACATTGATAAACATAAATCATAAAAACTGGATTAACACTTCAGGATACTATATGAAGAAATATGAAAATTTCATTTCAAAGCACAAACATTAATCTTACCAAGACTATCAAAGATTGCTAGAAGAGAATAAGATGGAGGGCGTAATAAAGTTTCTAGAGACAGAGAAGCTACTAGATGAGAAAGCAATTCTGGTGTTCCCTTTTCTTGTTAATTACATGCAGGGAGAACACAGTACAGGGTACAAAACAGCATTTTTGTAAAAAAGAAAAAAGAGGCATACATATAAAAAGCATTTTTGTATCAATTTATCTTATTTTCTGTGGGGAAAGAGCATTTAAAGATATCTATGTAGAATAATTCATGAAACAATATACAGTTCACCCATCAAGTTAAATTTTAAATGTCGACATGGCTTTCTTCTTAATGAACTGGCAGAAGTCCATACAAGGGTAAAGATGAAATAGAGAGTCAGCCAACCTGCCTGGCAATGCGTAACAACAGCCCAAAGCCTGCGCTTCCTAAGTGTGTAAGGGCCTGCCAAGTGCCTGTGTACGCAGGAGAGCTCGTCTTCTGCACTCTACCAGTTATTTCCGACAACACTCAACATTTACCTACTCCCTGCTTCTTGGGAGAAAACAAAACATGCCCAGATCTGAGGGGCACTAGGGATGAGGGATGCTATTGAGGTCTCAAAAGAGGGGAGGGAAATAAAAGGCGTGTTATAAGCTGCTTCATTATCAGTTACCAATCACACATCTCTGTATTTTAAAACATACTGAACATTTCTTCATCAAGGGATTATAGCATTAAAAAAAAAATTCCAAGTGTGTTTGTCCATATTACAGAGAGGTCTTTGCAGGAGAGGAACACAAGACAGTTTTACAAAATTTAAAAAGTAAGTAAATAAAAAAGAACTTCATTGTTGCATGTAAGGACAGAGAATGTGGTTCTGTAGAGTTAACAATGTGTGGCTTTTAATAATTCAAAGGAAATCTTTATTTGGGAGAGTACATTCTCATTCACATAAAACAACAGTGGCTAGCAATAAATAGTAAATAGTGTATAGAAATTAGAAGCAAACTGACTTAAGTATTAATGCTTTTTATAGTTTTGGTTTAGAGTAAAGTTACTCTCAAATGAATTTAAAAATCCATGGTTAAAAATATGAATGAAGGGGTTCAGCAGTTTAGAGCACTGTCAGCTCTTCCGGAGGTCCTGAGTTCAATTCCCAGCAACCACATGGTGGCTCACAACCATCTATACTGGGATCTGATGCCCTCTGCTGGCATGCAGGTGTACATGCAGATAGAGCACTCATATAAAATAAATAAATACAAATGTTAAAAAAAATAAAAACATATGGATGGAGTCCTCAGAGAGGAAAAGGTCAGGGAATTCACCACTATCATTAAAATAATGGTTTATAAGGGGTCAGATCAAATTGTACTCATCTATTCTGGAATACTGGATATTGATTAGCTGAGTGCATAGAACACAGTTTAGAATTTTCTGAGGCAATCAGTTACTATGGTAACACCTATTGGTAGCTACTCTTCCAGAAGAGAATAAGATGACAATTCTGGTATATAAGCCACAGGCCAGGTTAGAATTGCCCATTTAGCCAAGAGCAGTCTCTTCATTCATCCCCAGTAAGCTCATTTGCTTATGCTATTTTTATTTATTTCTCCTCACACATTTTAAATGTTTGAACACATGATCCACACGAGCCAGAAGCAATGATGACCCTGCTGTTAGGACAAAGAGAAGCACAGCGTGGCTGACCATGAATGCCAGCAGCTACTGGCATAGTTTTACGGCAAGCAACTAACTTGAACTGATAATCAAATGATTTTGATCATGGTGTTGGAAAACTACCTTTAAGGACTTTTTGAAAAGTTGTTTTATTCCTTGAGTAACTATAAATAAGTCATTTAATCACCCCGTCTACCATTCTTTCTATTCACAGCGTCTAACAGTTCTCTGTTCTACTCCTCCTTTTCCAGTCACTTAGTCCCATTCCCGTTACTTTCTGCTTGATCAGACTTCAGTGTCCCTGATCCTCCTGCCACTCCCCATTTCCCAAACCCTCAGATGTGCTGGAGCCAGCAGCTACCAGCACGGGAGAATGACTGTCAGTATTTGGAAACTGATATGGCTATTAAGTCACTGGTAGGTCAAGACTGCCTTTTCTGGGTATTCACACCATAAAAACTGTCAGAAGCTGCGAATCAGGGATGCTTCCCTTTCTTTTTCCTCTTCTTCTCTTACCCAAGCTACATCTTACTAAAGCATCACTGCCCTTTGCCTTAGGTTGGCAAACTCCAACTCAGGATGAAAGAGCCTTCTCCTTTCTCCAAATATACATTTACATTGCTGAAGATTTCTAGAGAAATGGCAAAACATTTAGATTTTTTGATACTACAGACTCATGCTCACTTCATACAGTTCAGCAATTCTGTTTTCCATGATGTGCTCTCCCATGTGCTGAGCTTGCTTCAGGTTTGTTTTCTTTGCTCTCATATCCTCTTTAGTGTTCTGAGCAATAGTCTTACTTGTAAATATGGTTTGTTTTGCTTTGCAAACAGGGACTCAAGTATCCCAGAATAGCCCAGAAATCACTTATGTTGTTGCAGGTGAGCTTTGACTGGTCATTCTGTCTCTCCCTCCATATCCTTACAGCAATATGCCACCACGCCTGGTTTATGTGGTATTGGGGCTTGAACCTAGGACTTTGTACATGATAGATGCAGGTTGACTGAAATGTTACCCCCATAGGCGTATGTGTCTGAGTATTTAACCCCTAGCTAGTGATACTGTTTGAGAAGGTTGTGAACTTTTAGGAAGTGAAGGCTTGCTGAAGGAAGTAGGTCATTGGGTATGACTTCGAAACCTTATAGCATGGCTTCACTTCTTGTTCTAGCTGTTTCTTGAGTGTAGATGAGATTCGAGCATTCATCCTTCTAGTTCCTACCTCCACACCTTTCCTTCCCATTGCTGTGCTTCCCTGTCATGGTGGACTATATCTCTCTAAAACTACAAGCCAAGGCAACCCTTTCTTCTTTAAGTTGCTTTTAGCTTGTGTATTTTATCATAAATATAAGGAAGTAACTAAGACAAAAGCAATCAACAGTTACATTCCCATCTCCATAAATGTACTACTCGTGTGGTTATCTCACTAACATCTTCCTTACAGCACTGTGAGCTCTGTGAGTTTAGAGAGCACACTTCCTTTATCTCAGCCTCATATTCTTTAGATTTAGCATAGAAGCTGGCACATTGCAGATGCTCAGTGAAAAAGAACATTTCATTAAGGTTTTCTTTTCAGCATTTAAAGATTTAACATTGCCACTCCCACAATGCCTTTTGTGCCCATCTTCCATCTTGCTTATGTATTTACCCTCTGACTTACTTGCTGGCTACCTCATCCACTTCCTGTCCTCTACAGCCTTTTAGGAAAAGTGCCTCATCTCCATTCTTCCATTGACTCCCTTCCTATTTATCCTTTTAATGATTGGCTCTTTTTCCCTACTCCACTGAAACTGATCCCTCTAAGACCATCCTTTAATGTACCTCTTGAGCATTACGTATTGTACAAAGTCCATTTCCAGTCCTCAATACCTTACATGACTTCTAGGAACCACTGATACTTGCTTAACTTGCCCTCATCGTCTTCCTCCTCTTGTGCTGAGGATAGAACCCAGGGCCTCAGATACATTTTATTGATAACAATGCCCTTTCTCTTAACATTCACATGTCTTACTCTTGTGAGTTTCTCCTGTGTTTTTAGTTTTGCCCTTTTTAAAGCTCAGTTCATTTTTATGGGTTTATACATTAATCCTCAGTCCTACTCTTTGAATATTTGGTATCATCCTTTATGATATTCACTTACTCCTATGTTTTAACACTATGACTTCCAAACATATACTTTTAGCTCACCTTTTACTTCAATATCCACCTGACTACTAGATATACCACTTATCGAGATATGAGTATATGACTATTTACCAGCAATGTAAATATCTTAAACTTAACTCATTATCACCCACTCATGCAATGTATTCTCTTATTTTCTTCCTCGGTGTGATGACTACCAAGCTGCCAACATAGGAATGCTGAGTTCTTTCCCTGGCTCTCTTCCCCATCCTAGTGCTCATTAAATAAAGTCTGCTGATTCTATCTCTTTAATAATGCCTGTCCATCCCTCTCTCTTGATTAGTGCAAGGGTGTTTGAATAGAGCTGTCACCACCATCATAAGACAGCTGACAATGCATTTTCCACATGGTAGCTAGAATGACATGTCTAAAACATAAATCTGGCCATCTCTGTCTTTCATTCAAAACCTCTCAGTCCTTACAGAGTTCTCAGGTTAAAACCCGGATTGAGTCCCAAGGCTCTGCTTACCTTGCCCGTCTTCTAGTCCCCTCACCCCAATGCCCACCCCCAGGCCCGCCCTCCCTAGACTCTGATCAGGACCTACATTTAAATCTTGCATAACTATGTATTCTCCTCACCCATGGATTTCTTCATTCCCAAACCCACCGCATCCCACCCTGCTTCCTTCTTTCACTTCCCCAGGGCCCATTTTAATCCTTATTTCCTGAGATCGCTTACATAGTTCCGTGTGTATAATAATCACCTAATGCCTCGTCTTCCTTTCCTAACTTCCTTCTTCTAGGTCACATTGCCTTTTGTCATTTATCATTTTATGGTTTTGAAGCAGAATCTGACTCTGTGCCCCCTGGCTAGTCTAGAACTTGATATGTAGGTTAGGCTGCCCTTTAATTCAGAGATCCACCAGCGTGTGCCTCCCAAGAGCTGGGATTAAAGCATGCGTCACCAGGGCTGGTGAAATTTGTATCTTAGAACAGAATGTTTTACTTTAACAGACTTCTAAAGTAATCATAATCTAAATGTAACCTAGATAAAATGTAATTATCTTGGCATCTCTGGAACAACCAGCATCAAAAATGTGTTTCCAATTTACTTCCCACAAAATGTATTTAACAGTCCCCAGCCTTTGGAATATACCTTCAATGTCTATGAGTAAACATAATTTTGGTTAAGACATTTAGTTCAGCCAAACAGTCTGTGCATGCATATATTTGTGTCTACCTGTCAGTCTGTCTTTCTGTCTTTCTGGTTGTGTTTTAAGATAAATGTGTCTAGCCTGGGCTGACTTCAAACTGAACTTGAATCAGTCCTATTGCCTCACCTGCCCAAGTATTGGGACAGTAAGAATATGCCACTATGCTCAGCTGAAGGAATGAGTCTTGAAGGCTTTTTAGCAAGTTCACATTCAGGATGAAAATTTGAGAGGTCTTTTTTTTTTGGGTGGGGGCAGTATTAAAAAATTGTTGTTTTAAATATGGGGTTCATTTGAAAGAGAAGAACAATCTTTTTCTTATTCAGTTATTTACTTTCAGCATCAATTTATGCTTTGGGGTATTTGTACTTTATTTTTCAATGGGTTAGATTTAAAAATAAAAATTGATGTTGAGAACAGTGCTTCAAGTCCACAAGCTGGGCATGGTATCACATACCTATAGTGCCAGCACTCAGGCCAAAGAGCTGGAGGCCAGCCAGGGTTATAGAGTAGCCAGCTAAGGCAACACATGAGACCCTGCCTTTTGTTTTTTAATTTACTGTTGTTGTATTTTAATGTTGCAGTGGACTAGTACCTGGAAGAACTCCAAATCAATTATTAATTAGGTTCATACAATTATATCTTAAGTAATGAGCTCATTAAATTAATGGAAACACTTGTTTTATTTGCTTAGTTCAAAATCTAGAATGAGTTTGCCTCATCCTCTCAACAGCTAAATTTACATACAGTGAAAACGGCACAGTTTTTCCCACTTTCAATCTATTTCTCCTGAACTGTTGCTATCCTGGTTCAGCTCACCCATGGTTAACTTCTGGCTCTGTGTGCACTCTCTACTTCCTTTACCCATTCTTACCCATCATATAACTGATGTATGCCATCTTCTCAGAACCCAGAAAATACTATTCTTCCCTGACACTTCAAAGTAAGCCTAACTATAACAACTGACAACTCTTGGCTCCTCTGTGGGCCCTGTAACTTCCATTCTTATTCTGCACACTCTTCCCTAGCCCCACTGGCTGACATGTCATCCTTTACACTCATGGGGCCTGAGCTGGCCTCAGGACATCTGAGCAGGTTCTTCCCTGCCTGGAGCATTACTCCCTGGACCATCTTCATGAGTTGCCCTCTTTCTCATTTATGTCTGACCAAGATCTACATACACTAGTGAAAACATTACTACTCATCCACTTTCTTTCTCCTTTTTCTACATGTACTTATCACCTTCTAAGATAAATAATTTACTGTGTTAATTATTTATTGTCTGTTTTCTCCTATGATACTATAAGATCCATAATACATGTCTTTTGGCTTAATAAACAAATTTATGTCAATTCCGGAGGTATATGTACTGACATTAGGAAACTGGTTCTAAATCTTTTAGAGAAAATATGCTCAAATTATGATTTTCATTTGTCTGGATATAGCTTTCAATTTTAAGTTAATTTATAAGATTTGTTTAGTCAGACACATGACACAGACCAATATATCTACAGGGATCTGGTAGACGTGAGATGGCTCTGGACAGACCAAGACTAAAACTGCCTAAGTACTTAAAGAAAAGGGAAGAACTGTTTGGCATATTTTTCCTGCTCTGTCCTAAATAATCTTAAAACAGATGGCAAAAGCTAAATACCAAGTCTGCTGTCATGGATACCACTATTATAGCAGCCCATTCCAGAGCCCCACCTAAAAGATAACTGTTTGGCTCCCTTCTATTACAGTCTGAGCCCTGGACCTTTCACTGTGAGTCCTACTAAAGGTAGAACAACTGTCAACATCCTGGAATGACGAAGTCTAGGCGAGAAGAGTATGTATACAAAATCCCTAAAACACACTCAGACCAGCAACACAGACACCAGGAGGCACACATGCTTTGCTATGTTTACGGTATTCTACATGCAAGTTATACTGTCATCATATGTCAGTTTGTGGATCTTACTTTAATATTGCAAGCCTGCTCCATCAATCTTCTTGCATTCTCCTCTGCCCGGTATCTCTTTGGAAGCTGAACTCTGAAAAACTTCAAAGCACCTTCAAAATCAGCCTGAAGGAGGTCTTCCTTTGAGGTCTGTAAAACAATCGCCAAGACACAGCGTCACACTTCAGCCTGCCTGCATTACATGAGTAAATGTATTACGGAAGAAAGAATGTTGATTTTCATGAATATGCCATTACATACTTTTAGTCTTTCTACTATTCAGAACATATTGGCATGAGACATGCAGAAATAAATCCTAAAGCAATGTAAGAGACAATTATTAACAAATTAACATTGAATTTATATTATATGGAGGCTGTAATAATGGATCCTGGAAAAGTTTACCAAGCTAGAAGTTATAAGAGAAAAAAGAAAAAGAGAGAGAGAAAGAGAAAAAGAAAAGAAAATGAGTAAACTCCTGAATTAACCTGTGGCTTCACCATGATGAGGATTTTATTTACAGTGATCAAGCCCATCATTGTTACATAATAACACCTAATGGGAAGATGGCTTTTTACTAATGGCAACAGCAGCTTAAGTGAAGAAAACAAGGACTAGATCCAACAACTACAGAAAACTATGAAAAAGTAAACGAAGCAAACCACTTAACTACTGACTTCTTATTTAAAAAGTTTGCAAAATTCACTTTATTTTTTTAACTTTCTTTGGGGGGAGTTGACTTTTTGGATATTTTCTTTATTTACATTTCAAATGTTACCCCTTTCCTAGTCTCCCCACCGAAAAACCCCTCCCTCATCTTCACGCTGCTCACCAACCCACCCACTCCTGCTTCCTGGTCCTGGCATTCTCCTATACTGGGGCATAGAGCCTTCACAGGACCAAGGGCCTCTCCTCCCAATGACATCCAACTAGGCCATCCTCTGCTACAGATGCAGCTGGAGCCATGAGTCCCATCATGTGTACTCTTTGGTTGGTGGTTTAGTCCCTGGGAGCTCTGGGGTTGCTGGCTAGTTCATATTGTTGTTCCTCCTATGGGGCTGCAAAGCCCCTCAACTCCTTGGGTCCTTTCTCTAGCTCCTTCATTGGGGAGCCTGTGCTCAGTCCCATGGATAGCTGTGAGCATCCACTTCTGTATTTGTCAGGCACTTGCAGAGCCTCTCAGGAGACATCTATATCAGGCTCCTGTCAGCAAGCACTTGTTGGCATCTACAACAGTGTCTGGGTTTGATGACCGTATATGGTATGGATCCCCAGGGGGGCGGTCTCTGGATGGTCATCCCTTCAGTCTTTACTCCACACTTTGTCTTTGTAACTCCTTCCATGGGTGTTTTGTTCCCCCTTCTAAGAAGCATCAAAGTATCTACACTTTGGTCTTCCTTCTTCTTGAGTTTCATGTGGTTTGTAAATTGTATCTTGGGTATTCTGAGATTCTGGGCTAGTATCCACTTATCACTGAGTACATATCATGTGTGTTCTTTTGTGACTGGGTTACCTCACTCAGGATGATATCCTCCAGATCTATCCATTTGCCTAAGAATTTCATAAATTCATTGTTTTTAATAGCTGAGTAGTACTCCACTGTGTAAGTATACCACATTTTCTGTATCCATTCCTCTTTTGAGGGACATCTGGTTTCTTTCTAGCTTCTGGCTATTTTAAAAAAGGCTGCTATGAACATAGTGGAGCATGTGTCCTTATTACATGTTGGAGCATCTTCTGGGTATATGCCCAGGAGTGGTATTGCTGAGTCCTCAGGTAATACTATGTCCAATTTTCTGAGGAACTGCCAAACTGATTTCCAGAAAGGTTGTACTAGCTTGCAATCTCACCAGCAATGGAGGAGTGTTCCTCTTTCTTCACATCCTCACCAGCATCTGCTGTCACCTGAGTTTTTGATCTTAGCCATTCTGAGTGGTATGAGGTAGAATCTCAGGGTTGTTTTGATTTGCATTTCTCTGATGATTAAGGATGTTGAACATTTTTTTTAGGTGCTTCTCAGCCATTTGATATTCCTCAGTTGAGAATTCTTTGATTAGCTCTGTACCCCATTTTAAGGCATTTTTATTAGATATTTTCTTCATTTACATTTCAAATGCTATCCCCAAAGCCTCCTATACCCTCCCCCGACCCTGCTCTCCAACCCACCTACTCCCACTTCCTGGCCCTGGCATTCCCCTGTACTGGGGCATATGATCTTCGCAATTTGGTTCTCTAGAGTCTAACTTCTTGAGTTTTTTATATATATTGGATATTAGCCTTCTATTGGATGTAGGATTGGTAAAGATCTTTTCCCAATCTGTTGGTTGCCTTTTTGTCTTACTGACAGTGTCCTTTGCCTTACAGAAGCTTTGCAATTTTATGAGGTCCCATTTGTTGATTCTTGATCTTATAACACAATACATTGGTGTTCTGTTCAGGAATTTTCCCCCTGTGACTATATGTTCGAGGCTCTTCCCCACTTTCTCCTCTATAAGTTTCAGTGTCTCTGGTTTTATGTGGAGGTCCTTGATCCACTTGGACTTGAGCTTTGTACAAGGAGATAAGAATGGATCAATTCGCATTCTTCTACATGCTAACTGCCAGTTAAGCCAGCACCATTTGTTGAAAATCTTTCCATTGGATGGTTTTAGCTCCTTTGTCAAAGATCAAGTGAACATAGGTATGTGGGTTCACTTCTGGGACTTCAATTCTATTCCACTGATCAACCTGCCTGCCACTGTACCAATACCATGCAGTTTTTATCACAATTGCTCTGTAGTACAGCGGAATCAATAAGAATATCTGCACATAGGAAAAAGACCAAAGAAAGGAAACACAACAGAATGTTTGCTTAGATAAAAGGACTATAGGTGATTTTTTTTCTTTTGATTTTGCAGTATTTTCTGCAATATTCTAGTAAAAAAATTAAAAACAATAGTGACAAAAATCTGATATATACTAATGATTTATGTAAAAAGGTATATAGAAATAAGTAAAAAAGAAATTAAACATTTTCACTGGGAAAAAAAGGCACAGGCCTGAAATTTCAAAATTAAGGAGACTGAGGTAGATTGATCATCCTGAGTTTGAGGCAAGCTGTGGTAATTTAGTGAGTTCCAGTACATTACCTTAAAACACAAAAGCACACATTATGAAATGTTTTAAATGTCCCTTACTTGACATGTTTTCTCTCATACATGAATGTTAACTTATAAACTTTAGATAATGTGTTTTAACTAGAACACCCATAAAGCTTAGAAAACTAGTAAGGACCATGGTGGGGAGGAGTAGATCTTTCAAGAGGAGGGAGACAGAATACAGTAAAATAAAGATGTAAAAGAAATAATAGAACAAATTGGGAGGGTTGGGAGGGCAGTGTAGAGGAGGGACAGCTAACATTGATGGTCCTTTGAAAAGCCATATGCAAATTTACTACTACGGAAGCATCCTAAAATGAATATCTATACATATATAAAAAGTTTAAATGGAGTCACCCTAGAGTGAAGGGACAATACCCCAATCAGGGTATTAATATTGCCACACAGTACTGGGCAAAAACCCCAGTACCAGGAATGGGTTACCTCTTTTTGAGTTGTTGTCTACTGTGGTCCTATAGACTCACATACATTACAGAATATTTATTGTTCTTGGTTATCCTTCAGTACTTGAAAGTAAGATCCTATTGTTGAAGGAATCACATAATTGAGTCATAAAAGCTGGAGAAATAAACTGAGTTCTGATCTGGTGGCTTAGTTACCTGATTTTCTAAATCTGCTCGGGACCTAATTTCAAGCCTGGTCATTGAGTTCACATAAATGCAGAGAGGCTAGGATCAGTAATGAAGAATACTTCCTTCTCACACTTTGGACAATTAGTCAGGTTGAAATGGCAATGAACACAGAGGTGGTACTTGTAGGAGGCCACAGTTTCAAGGGAAGTGCTTTGCATGTTAACTTCACTGAAGCCCACCTCAGGTTGAGTCTCTGGACAGTAGAAGTTAAATCATCTGGTGGCTATCCACTTCAAAATGCTGTTGGCAGGCAGACAAGATGGCCCTATAGCTAAATACTTGCTGTATGTACTGGCTAGTGTTATGTCAACTTGCTATAAGCTAGAGTCCTTTTGGAAAAGGGAACTTCAATTGAGAAAAAAAAAAAACCCTCCATAAAATCTGGCTATAGAGCATTTTATCAATTAGTAATTGGTGAGGGGCCAGTCCATTGTGGGTGGTGCCTTCCCTGGGCTGGTGGTCCCAGGTTCTATAAAAAAAAAAAAAATAGGCTGAGCAAGACATGATGAAAAAGCCAGTAAGCAGCACCTCTCCAAGGCCTCTGCATTAACTACTGCCTCCAGGTTCCTTCTGGCCCTGTTTGGAGTTCCTATCCTGACTTCCTTTGGTGATGAACAGTGATATGGAAGTGTAAGCCAAATAAATAAACCTTTTACTCTCCAACTTGTTTATTGGTCATGGTGTTTCATTATAGCAATAGTTATCCTAGCTGGGGCACGATGTAAGCCTGACATCATGAGTTTAATCTTTAGCACCCATGTAAAGGTGGAATGAAAGAAACAACTTCACAAAATTGTTCTCTAATGCCCACCCATGCATTTGTATGTTCCCACCATACAGACAAAAAGACAGATAGTCAGACAGACAGATGGACGGATAGACAGACAGACAGAGGGAGGGATGGTGGTGTGGTAGTGGTGGTGCTGGTGGTAAGAACAATATTAGCATTGGCTTGTCTAACTCAGTTGAACTCAAGATTAAAAGAGCTATGACAATCAAATAACAAGGAGGCCCGAGATTGGAAATACAGAAATGGAACCTCAGTCTCTGGCAGGTACTCAGGATATACAGGGACTTAAATATGATTGTAAACATTGAAATAAATGCATACTAATTTCATCTCTGGCTAACTTGTGATGTTGCACACATTTTCTCATCTTGAAAAATGAAGTAAGATAAAGTATATAAATATTAAGTCCAAAACAAATATAAGGGATAATGATTTGGTAAGTTACCTTTACATTGCTTATATATTCTTAGATAATGACGTTTAGTGGTTACATACAGTGCCTACCCTCACTGACACTTGTAATTGAACTCGGAATGTAGTCTAGGGGCTGAGATGGTTGCTCCGTGGTCAGAGCACTGATAGTACAAGCATAGAGGCTTGAGTCTGACTCTTAGCACACCGACAGTGCTATGATCAGGGAGGGACAGGAGGGGTGCTAGGGCCTGCAGGCTAGCCAGCCCAGCTCCAGGCTCAGTGGGGGGGGGGAGGCAGAGAATGATAGAGGAGGCCCCCTGTATATTTTCTTCTAGTGTGTAAGCACATGCAGAGGTGAGCACACCTTTACATGTAAACACAACCCCTATTCATTACAAAAAAAAATAAAAAAATAAAACACTTTATAGTCTCCTAAGTTCTTTTTTTTTTTTTTTCTTGGTTTTTTGAGACAGGGTTTCTCTGTATAGCCCTGGCTGTCCTGGAACTCACTTTGTAGACCAGGCTGGCCTCGAACTCAGAAATCCGCCTGCCTCTGCCTCCCGAGTGCTGGGATTAAAGGCGTGCACCACCACGCCCGGCTTATAGCCTAAGTTCTAATATTTTTTCATGTGGATTTCAATAAAAATTATTTCACTGTGATGATAAAAGACATTCCATTAAGCAAAGGGCACTTAAAAACCTCCTTTGGGGCTTGGTAGATGGCTCAGTGGTTAAGAGCACTGACTGCTCTTCCAGAGGTCTTGAGTTCAATTCTCAACAACCACAGGGTGGCTCATAACCATCTATACTGGGATCTGATGTCCTTTTCTGGCATGTGAATGTACATATAGATACAGTACTCATTTACATTACAAAAATAATTAAACCTTAAAAAAAAAAACAACCCTCCTTCGGGGGCTAGAGAGATGGCTCAGTGGCTGAGTCTTCGTTGTCCTTGCAGAGAACCTGGGGTGGGGGTTTCTGTTCCTAGCACCAACATGGAAGCTGACAACCATCTGTAATACCAGTTCCAGAGGATACAATGACTTCTGCTAGCTAGCCTCTGCCAGCACTGCATGCACATGGCGCACAGACATGAGGACACCC
Source organism: Mus pahari (assembly GCF_900095145.1). NCBI lineage: Eukaryota > Metazoa > Chordata > Mammalia > Rodentia > Muridae > Mus > Mus pahari. The sequence goes on from NC_034594.1 coordinate 133,243,567, forward strand.
ATAGATATAAAGTAACAAAATTAAAAACAAAACAAAACAAAACAAAACCAAACCCTTGTTCCTTAGTGTTCTAAAGATAACCTGCGATCCTACTTTGATCAAAGGGGTTTGCTATCTGTTTGTTTGTTTGTTTGTTTGTTTCCTATCTTTAAAAGACTTCGGTAATCATTAAGTATCACCTCAAACACTTCTGCAACGCCTAAGTGTATTATAAGCGTGCAGGTAAGACTCCCCAGTTTCTGACAACTGGATCTAAGAGGTTTTTCCTCCACAGCTGAGGCATAGATCCTGCCTAATTCGTAAAGATGTAGATGCCTCACTAGGAATTTGACACAAAGTAGCTATTTGGTTCTGGGAACAGAATTGGCCCTCACCCACACTAACCATATGTTCTAACCCTGAGCTATGTGTCTTTAGTGGTTTTTTTTTTTTTTTTTAATGCTTTAGAAATGATAATTTATCTCTCTGTGTATATATCTATCTGAAAAATTTCACTGTGTTTGACTTTGGTTTTAGATTTGTATTACATAGTCACGGTTCCAAAATGCAAAAAACAAAATGGGGCAGTGTGGTAAACTTGCCCATGTGCGAATGCTTGTAGAGCCCACGGTGACAACAGGCCTCCAGCTGCCTCTCCACATCCTGTTTTCAGAGAAGGCCTTGCACTACATCAGACAGTTGTTGGCTAGCTTGGCTGGCCAGTGAACTCATGAGGTCCCCCCAGCTCTACTCCCTGGTGTTGGGGTCAGAGGCACACACCATCACATCTGGCTTTTAATGTAGGTGCTGAGGATTAGAACTGGCATTTTCCTCCCTGCACAGATGCAGCTCCTTAGCCTAAGGAAGACAGGATTTCAAAGTTTAACACAACGTCTCACAACTCAGAGACAAACTTACCTGGCCTTTTGATGGTTTGCTTGTCCTTTTCCTTATCCTCCTCACATTCCCTAAGTATATACTACATATAGGAAAGACTTTATGTATTCATATTTCGGGTAGCAATGATCATACCTTACTAAATACATGTTTCAGAAAAGCCAAGCACTGCACAATGAGAAGTGCTTCCTATGAAAAGAACACATGGCTTCAACCAGGATCACTAGCTCTAATCCACATGAATTAATAATTACCTAGCTATGAAGATGATAACAATGGTTAAAATTAAGCTTAGAGTCATATGAATATTAATCCCCTAACAATGAAGAGAGACTTAGCATATGACTTCATGATGATACAGAAAGGCTGACACCTCTGTAACCTAACCAAGTACCCCCAAAAAGATGTCCTGGCTTCTGACCACAGCTAGACTTGATTTACATTGGAAAGGCTATTATTTCTCAACTGAAAAGTTATTAACTTTTTGTTTATAAGCATAGCCAATAAAAGATGAACCATTTTTCATATCTTTATGGCAAATTCTTAAGAGTTTTTCTATTGTACCTTTGAATAATTGCAAGAGAACAGTAAATTATCAAAAGGCAAGTATTTCTCCAACACTGTTAAGTAACAGTGATCAGAGGTAACATCTACATGATAGCATCTAAATAATAAAGTGATTTACTAATATATGTCTCTTGCTTTATGACAACCTTTTCATAATGTGAACTATGTTATCCCTTACATCTTCAGAGGCGATATAACTCATTCCTTCATTTGGACAGAATTATATATGAAACCTGTTGGTATGATTAAAGACATTTATACAAATTTTACTTCCGTTTTTTTTCCAAGTAGGTAGTAAGAAATATCTGCAAGAAGTAGTTTTACTATAATATTCTTTGAAGTTGCTGCATTAATAGGAATAAAATAGTCAAGCACACAACAGACATCAGTGTAAGTATGGTCTATAGACTCATGTAAGCTCAAGTACAGCAGACTTAGGGTTAAGAGACAAAACTTACACAGTACCAATTAAGGAACTGATTATGAATTTATTTTAATATGAAGATGTTTGGTGATTTTTGAGGGACATAAAAAGTATACATATAACATCTTCTGTATTTGGGCTTTTAACTTTTTAAAAAGCAATAATCTCCCTCCAGTGAGTAATCTTTACAGATGTTAGCAATAGAGGTAAAATTAGGAGCTAATCCAGTCTCCAGTAGTTTTTTACCTTTGCTTTATTTCAGAAAAGCCCATAAACTAAAAACATAGTAGGGTATATTTTGATAGCATAAAATTTTTCATTACAATGAAATATTGCAATGGTTACTAAATGAGCAGCTAGAATATTTGCTTGAATGTGCACGCGTGTGCGCGCGTGCGCGCACGCACACACACACACACACACACACACACACACACACACCTAATCTTTAAACTTACTTTGGAAATATCCAGAGGATCAGTTTGAAAATATAAGTGACACTAAATTTAATATCTAATGACATGACAATAACTTCTCATGTCATATGATCGAAACAAACCCAGAGAGAAAAGAAGGCTTCTGACTGTGAAGAGAGTAAAAGTTTTTCTTCCCCCACAAAGCTCACTAGCAGTGCATAACCTCTGGCCATATGCTATGTACTTCTGCTGACACCACATCGAATGTGTTTTCCCACTGAAAAATGCAGTGTAAGAATAACACATTTTCTTTTTTTCTTTTTTAAAGAAGAAAATTTTGTGGAATATAGTTCTAACATCTGAGTTTTAGTTCTTGATGTTTCTATTGTAACTCCTAAATACTCTTGGATGAGAAATTTTTCCTCAAGCTCTCTACTGAGTAACAAATTCTGGATGAGTATTTGGGGCCGGGGAAGCTGCATGGTTCTTTTCTCATCTGCACTGTTTTTACACTAAATGGCCTTTTCTTCTTTCACTTATGATGTCCTATAGGATTTCTGTTTAGCCTCCCCTCAACTGTTGTAGGCCTAAGAACCTTTAAAAGAGGATAAAGATAACCTTTAGCTGATGTATAAGATGTTTACATCTATTTGAGTATGCTAATTCCAATAAAGAAACATGTTTGCTAAGTCATCACATGGAACTGATGCATCGTGGTAATATCTAAAACAAAGTATTTGTGTAAGTACTTGATCTCCTGGGGGATTGTTCTTTGCTGTCTGTACCTTTGAGAGGTAAATCACATAGATTCTAACTGCCTCTCAGCATCACACAAGCCTCAGCATTTAGTTCTCTCTGTGTCAATTAGGAACCATAAATAAAGCTCAAAGCACAAATCTACCGCTCCGGTTGGATAAAGCATCGTTTATTTGCTTGTCTCTGTTTCGGGTTTTGGTTTGGTTTTGTTTTACAGGAGACAATGTGCAGCACAGGCTGGCCTAGAACTCACTGTGTAGCACAAGCTGATCTGTGGCTTCAGCCTCCTGAGTGCCAGGGTCATAGGGAAGCACAGCTATACCTGGCTTTGACTTTTAGTTCTTTAAAATAATTTATAATGAAGAAATTTAGTGACATTTTAAAATAAAGTAAGTAATCTGTACATGTTTACATGCAGTCATGTTTAAAATATGACTAAAAAGGCAGTGTCATGTCTTAAACTTGGGTCTTGGCCTCCTGGTTGGAAATGGACAGATAGTGATACTGCATGAGGCAGGATGCCTCCTAGGCCCACCATCAATCCTAAATCATTAGCCAGTCCAATAACACTGAGTTGAGCAACTAAGCCCATCCCCCACCCTTCCAGCATACAAGCTAAACTTTGAGTGGTAACTCCTTGGATAGCAGATCCCAATTCACAGCTACCATGTTCATTAAAGGAGTCCCAAATATATGCTACATACAACCAAGGGTTCTATCAATAATCTTTCAAGGGCAACTGTGTACAACAATGCCAGAGACTTCCAAATGACCACAAATACAGCTCAGCATATGTTAGTTACATGCCAAACAGTTAGCACTATTGCCTAGGCTCTATAAGGTAGAGTCCAAAAACCATGAGGGAAACACTTACTTTAGATACATAAGTTGACATCCAGATTTGCGCATCTGCAACATAGGGATATATGTAACCTCCCTAAGATCTCAAGTTTGGGAGCCTAACTCCCTGAGGATTTTATTGTTAATTAAATGTTTTTAACTAGAAGTTCAAATTTATCTCTAGTACAGATATGACTGTGAGACATCTTTTAAGCTATCAATTCATGTTTTACTTCAAAATACTGAAAACTTGAAAGTAAAATAGGCTACACTAGGGACTGTGAAGTCATCAATAGAAACCCTTGAGCAGCCTTTAAGACTTGGAAATTTGCTACATCAAGACGCAGAGATGGAAGGAATTTATTTAAATGTATATTAGCAATGTCTAGTGCCAAAATTTCTGGACTTAAAAAATAAAACTCATTTCTAATATATGAGGATCTCTACATTTTCTCCCTTGTAAATGAAACTGTTAATCAAGAAAGCAATGGCATTAAAACATATGTACTCATATTTGTAAAAATTCTTCCCTACATGGAAAAGAAATTGTCATATTTCTCAAATAACCTCCCTATAATTTTATACTGCTCATCACATCTAACTTCATCTTGCAATGATCAACCGACTTTTTTCATGGTGGGAAATTTCTCATACACATGGCTACAGCATGTCTGTTATGATAAAACAGAAGAAATGGAGGAAGAGAAGTAAGGATTAAATCCAGTCAGATAAACACTGTACTGAAAAGATATGCATCTGAGAGAATCATATAAATCCAGAATAACATTAAAATCCCATTTTACAACACAGATAACACTGGTTTTGTTTTTTTGTTGTTGTTGTTGTTGTTTTTAAATTTCCAATTACCAAATGATGGTATAGGACTACTATAGACCAATTATATCACCCAACAGTTGCTAGGTACAGCTCTGGAACCACTGAAGAGAAACCCTGCCACAGCAATTATGGGTATTTAATTTTAACCCTTAGTAGGAAATGAAGAAGGCTGATTTTTCTCTTATTCAGAAAATCAAATAACAAACAGGCCAGACTTCTCAGACTCATAGAACAGACCCAGTAGCTGTATGCCGTTTTATAGACACATAGTTCAATCACCCAAGGAGAGAAACCTGCAATTTCTTACCCAAGGATTTTTAGATAATAAATCCCTACTTCCTAAATTTAATTGGCAATCCTGCGAGGAGGTTGGGAAGCCAGCCTCACATAGTCTAGATAGATGGCTATTTCTGTTGTAAAATTTAACCCTTTGGAGAAATAAATAATAGAACACCCACATCAAGTTTTGGGGTTTTCTGGTTCATTGTGAGCCTAGACAGCCTGAAAATGTCCCCCCACCCTTGCCACAGAGATAATGCCACTGATGTGACCCCCAGCTCTGAGAAAAGAGCCATAATTTCCTATAGTCAGTTAAGGAGTGGCATGGTCCAGGCTTCAAGGAAGCTACAGAGCAGTGGCACTCAGCCCTCCTCAGTAGAAAGGGTTGAAACGGAAGAAATCAGGAACCCACAAGCCTCCAGAGTGACATTCTCATAGAGGACTACACAGACTCTCTACAAATTAAGTTCAATGAAAAACAATCTCACCGCCAGAAGCCGTGGCACAAACAGCCGATGCCCCATCCCCAGAAGTTCCAGCACTCGACATGCATACTCATTCACCAGCTTGCTCCTCTCGTCGTGCATGTCCTGGGACTTTTTGACAGGAGGTGTGAGCTTAGCAGCTGGGGCTGGGCAGGGCACCCCTTCTTCCATGAGCAGTAAATAGGTATCCAGAATGAGAAAGCTGGATCTCTCATCCACAATCCTAAGAACTGCAGATAGAGGGGAGCCAGGCTACGTCTCCCCAGGAGGATGCACAAAATGGTCTATGATGGGAACTGTCAGCTAATGTCGCCACAAGAAAAACATTTTGTCTAAATTATCAACTATGCACAAGCCCTGGAGCAGACTAGAGAAGGAAATCAAAGGTTGCTGTAAATAAAAAATGGCAAAAGCAATTCAATCCTGGAAAAATAGCCAGGAGCAGAGCAGGAAGAGTTCAGATGCATGTGTCAAAATGGACAAGCTCAGAGAGCTCTAGCATGTGTGACTGAGAGAGGGAGAGGTGTGTGTGTGTGTGTGTGTGTGTGTGTGAGAGAGAGAGAGAGAGAGAGAGAGAGAGAGAGAGAGAGAGAGAGAGATTGAGAGAGGATATCTGTGTATCAGCAGGCGAGCAGGCGGCAGTAGCTGTAGCCAGGAAGCCAGGGCAGTTGTGAGGCTGCAAGGAGAAAAGGATGAGCTCATTGCAATCCGTGATTCCTGACAAGCAGCCCTGCCGCTGTTGCTGTCGCTGCCCCGTTACTGCTGCTGCCACCGCCACCGCCACCGCCACCGTGCTGCCTCTAGCTGTGAATCAGTAATGAAGGGGTAAGAAAGGAAGGGGAGCAAGCAGAGGGGGGAGGTAGGTGAATGAGCATGCAGAGCGAGTCTCAGGGGAGAATGTTGTAATAAGAAGCCAATGGCGAGCCATTGGACACATAGGCTTTCCCCTCCCAGTCCACCTTCAATCAGCGTTAGTCTGACAGTTTATGCTGTTGAATCCCAAACACACAGACAGATGAACTACCTTTTCCTAACATGTGATGCTACCAGTAAAATCAGACAGACAGACGGCTAAAAGGCTGACCCTATTCACTCTTGCTTTCTAGCAAGAACAGACAGAAATCTTATCTTATGCCCTGTGTTCAAACTGGGAAGCTACAGTCCTTGTCACATTACTGAAATCTCCAGACAAGATAGGTGTTAGGGTAAAATGACAGAATGTGAACAGAAGAGCATGCACCAGCATTCGGTGACACGCCCTCAGGCTGGATGGAGTGTTTATGAACAGACTGACTTACTAATTGCAGGGCATACAGGAGCAATACAATACAGTGGGAAGGCTGGCCACGTTTATATACATGTAATGCTGAAACACAAAAACCTACAGCATAATACTGAGGAATATTTAGTAACTGTTTAAGTTGAAATTCTCAAAACCAAGTAACTTTCATATGCCACAGACCTTTATAAACAGCAAGTTTTTGGGGGTGTTTTGTTTTGTTTTGTTTTTGTTTTTGTTTTTCGAGACAGGGTTTCTCTGTGTAGCCTTGGCTGTCCTGGGACTCACTCTGTAGACCAGGCTGGCCTCGAACTCAGAAATCTGCCTGCCTCTGCCTCCCAAGTGCTGGGATTACCACCACACCCGGCTTTTAAACAGCAATATTAAACACCAATTTAATTCTGATGTTCTATTAGACAAAACAAAATATAGTTTTGACCATCTCTAATCAAATAAATGCTTCCCCGATGAGGCTTCTAACACTAGGAATTAAGCATAGTTTAAAATTTCTAAATTTCCAAACTGGGCAGTGGTGGTCCACACCTATAATCCCAGTATTTAGGAGTCTGAGGATCTCTGAGTTCCAGGACAACCTGGTCTACAAAGTGAGTTCCAGGACAACCAGACCTACACAGGGAACAGAAACCCTGTCTTGAAAAACATACATACATACATACATACATACATACATACATACATACATACATACATACATCTCTAAGATAAAGTAATTAATCAATTGTAGCAGAATGGAGGCAAAAGCACAGTATCACCTTCAGGATAGTTGCCTAATGTTTTTTAAAAATGTGTCCTGTGTCCAAGTGTCCTGGCCCCTTGTTTTTGTAGTTGATCTCTTAAAACAGACACTAGTGTTTTAAGTTTTATCATGGTACAAGAAGTAAGGCTAACAGCAAGACTTTGCTGACAGGACCCTGATATAGCTGTTTCTTGTGAGGCTACACCAGTGCCTGGCAAATACAGAAGTGGATGCTCACAGTCATCCATTGGATGGAGCACAAGGTCCCCAATGAAGGAGCTAGAGAAAGTACCCAAGGAGTTAAAGGGGTCTGCAACCCTATAGGAGGAACAACAATATGAACTAACCAGTGCCCCCCAGAGCTGTGTCTCTTGTTGCACATGTAGCAGAGGATGGCCTAGTAGGCCTTCAATTGGAGGAGAGGCCCTTGGTCTTTCGAAGATTATATGCCCCAGTACAGGGGAATGCCAGGGCCAGAAAGCAGGAGTGGGTGGGTGAGGAGCAGGGTGGGGGGAGGGTATAGGGAACTTTCAGGATAGCATTTGAAATGTAAATGAAGAAAATATCTAATAAAAATTGTTTTTGGAAAAAAAAGTAAGGCTAAGAGGGCATCCCAAATGTCTTCCCCCCCCCCTCCCTCTCTCTCTTACACACACACATACACACACTTTCTTTCCCCTTGAGTCAGCATTTCCTACTCTAGCACAAAAGAGTTGCAAATCTGGATGTAATCAAATGGAAACTTGACTTTCTGACAAGTACCTGTAATCCAAATAACACAGAGAGATTAACTATGGCTCTAGTGGGCTATTATCCTTTTAACAAAACATTGATTTATTGTCAAATCTCAAGCAAAGAAGATAAAAATAAAAACAAAACAAAACATTAACATCCGACTGGGTATGGAGACACTCATCTACCATCCTAGCACTTGAAAAGTTCAAGGCTAGACTAGGCTACAAAACAACACCCTGACTCAAAAAAGAGGGGTGGCTGAGGATGTAATTCTATGGTAGAACACTTGCCTTTGTACATAACTATTTATGTATGTAGCAACAACTAATGAAAAAGGAAGCCATGAATTTGAAAAGAAGAAGGAGGGAGTCTAAGAGTGTTTGAAAGGAAAGGGAAGTAGGATATGATATACTGAAACTATACTCTCAAAATATAAATAATAAAAGTACAGATTAAAAAACAGAAAAACTTTTATTTCTTTTTTTTTCTTTTTTCTTTTATTTTCTTTATTTACATTTCAAATGCTATCCCGAAAGTTTCCTAT
>NC_034594.1:133253196-133266807 GCF_900095145.1 Mus pahari
TGTGTGTGTGTGTGTGTGTGTGTGTGTGTAGTTTATGTGTTGTGTGTACATATCTTAGTTTCCTAAGTTTTGGAGGAAACCTTTTTTGGGATGACTAGGATGAGACATCTTGTGTTGGAACTAGATAACTAAGAAAGAAATTCTGGGTATTTCATACTCTACACACACACACACACACACACACACACACACACACACACACGGTGCGGGGGGGCGGGTTTCACATTTTACATTAAGACAGTGCTACTGAAAGTGATTGTGAAAAGCACTGTCATAAACCATTCAGAACACAACATCCTGGCTTGGAAGAAAAGGAAGAACGCAGTGACTTCTAAGCCTACAGGAATTTTTTTTTGGAAAGTCTTTCCACCATATCCCAGGTGGGTCTTGACCCTCTCTGTATGCAGGCTGGCCTTGGTCCTTTTGCCTCTGCCTTCATGTTCTAGAATTATAGATGTATGTATCCATATCAGGCTTATAGTAGTTCATATAATCTTTCCTTAAAAGGGCACAGATGTATTTCAACTCAAATGATTTGTTATCAGAGAACACTTGAGTATGTTTTTCCCGTAGAAACTAGAAATGATAAAAACTTCCTTCAAATATTCTGGCAAAAAGAAGTAAAAATGAATCAAATCATTGTAGAACTAAATCATTTGGTTCTGATGCTTACAAAATAAATTTTAAGTAGTAAGTGCAATAATGAAAATATAGCATCCAGCCACTAAACGCAGACACTATGGCATATGCCAGCATATGTGAACTGAAGGGGTCTGCAACCCTATAGGTGGAACAACAATATGAACTAATCAGTACCCCCAGAGCTCATGTCTCTAGCTGCACATATAGCAGAAGATGGCCTAGTCGGCCATCATTGGGAGGAGAGGCCCCTTGGTCTTGCAAACTTTATACGCCCCGTACAGGGGAACGCCAGGGCCAAGAAATGGGAGTGAGTGGGTAGGGGAGCAGGACAGGGGAGTATAGGGGATATTCGGGATAGCATTTGAAATATAAATGAAGAAAATATCTAATAAAATAATTTTAAAAAAGAAAATATAGCATCAACAAGAAATAATGTTATAATGTTTTGGTACATTTGATAAAGACTACCTGAGAGTCATTCTAACAGATAGTCAAGGACCACAGTTTCCCAAATATCCCTACCACATTGTTCCTCAGGAATCCACTCTGTATGCTGTCAGTTTCCCATACTGTTCCTTAGGAATCCACCGTGCACGCTTTTAGTTTCCCACATTTTACCTTAGTCTTATTTTCAATTGACCTTTCAGACAGAATCTTTGTCAATACCAAGAAAAATAACTATTCTAGAGCACCATTCAGCTAAGCAGAAGACTGGATTCTGGAAATTTTTATAGCAATAAAAGAGCCACCATCATCTCAGGATTTTTTCCTTTTGTCTTCTAAGCCCACAATACCGAATTTACTGTTCAAAAGAGTTAGTAACAAATCATAGAACACTTTCTTAAGAAAAAGATTTGGTGGGTGGGTGGCTGGGGGAGTACCCTCATAGAGGCAGGAGGACGAGGAGGGATAGAGGGTTTTTGGAGGGGAAACTGTGAAGGGGGATAACATTTGAAATGTAAAGAAATAAAACAACCAACAAAAAAATTAAAAAAACAAAGAAAAAGATTTGACTTATATAGTTGTTTAAAAATTTGAAATAGCATCCTTTGCACTAACTGGTTCATAATACTAGACTTCTCAAATTTTCTTATATTACCATAAAAGAGTTTGTGTTTATTCAAGAAATATCCTTATGATAACAAGGAGTGTGGATAAATTATTCATAGAAGAGGAAAGCCTTTCCTCATCCACCTAGCTCCTCTGCCAGGAGTTCTGCAAATAACTCTGACCACGGGCAGGACAACCAGGGACAACAACACAAGTCCAAAACCTCTGGGGTTCAGACACGTGGAGGCACTGGGTGTTAGTCACACAGAGGAGTGGTAGGTCCAGGGCCTGTATAGCATCTTAACAAAGAGCAGTATGGTTTTTTGGTTTTGGGGGGGGAGGGTTGGTTTTGTTTTTTTTTTGTTTTTTTTTTTGACAAGACAAAGGGAAAGCATGTTGAACTTCTAGGGTGACAAATCTCAGGAAGGTAAATATATGGAGCAACTTTTAAACACACTCTGCATTGTAGACCATCTATGCCATCTCATCGCAACTTCCTGGAACAGGAAGCTGCAGGAACATTTTCACAAGGGACATTTATGCTCTACTTTTAAGCAAAACATTGATCTTACGTCAGCCTTTCATTCTTGTTTAGAAGAATACAGGAATCAGAATGTGGTACCCTGCAACCCCTTTGTATTGAGAGAAGAATATGATAAAGTGCTAATAATTGTCCTTAAGCCATAGCACAATGACTAGAAATGTTATTTTCTGGTCTTCTGGAAAGTAAGTGGCCAGTGATGTGGTAGTCTGAATGAAACGGCCCCATATAGGCTCACTAGGAGTGTCATTATTTGAAAGAATTAGGACATGTGACCTTGTAGGGGTAGGTGTGGTCTTGTTGAATGAAATGTGTCACTGGGGGTGGGCTTTGAGCTTTCAAAAGCTCAAGCCAGGCCCAGTAGCTCACTTGCTTCCTGCTGCCTGCCAGTCCAGACGTAGAAGTCTCAGCTACTTTTCCAGCACCACATCTGCATGCAGGCTTAGCACCATGCTCCTTGACATGATGATAACGGATTAAACCTCTGAACTCTAACCCAACCCCAGTTAAATGTTTTCCTTTATAAGAGTCACTGTGGTCATTGTGTTCCTTCATGGCAATAAAACCCAAACTAAGACAGATGGAAAAGACTTAATTGGAGTCTTGTACTTGAGAATGCTCCTATGAGCCATTCTGCTATGACTGCCAGACATGCTCAGGACAGAAAAAGATTTACATTGTAAAATGAAAAACATATTTGACTAAATTCACAGGTCTACAACTATGAACACTGAATTAAAAAAAAAAATGTTATAGGCGGTGGTGGTGCACGCCTTTAATCCCAGCACTTAGGAGGCAGAGGCAGGCAGATTTCTGAGTTCGAGGCCAGCCTGGTCTACAGAGTGAGTTCCAGGACAGCCATGGCTACACAAAGAAACCCTGTCTCAAAAAAACCAAAAAAGAAAAAAAAAAAGTAGTTTAAAAAAAAAAAAGAAAGTATTACAAAGATGAAAAAGCAAATACTCTCCGACTTTCAGGATCTTAAAATGAGGGAGACATCCAAAGAGGAAGATACAACAGGGTCTACCAGACACCAATAGAAGAAAAAGCACATGATATGCTATGATGTAGGCATGCCTTTGTCTGTAATAGATGAGGACAGAACCAGGCTAGTGGGATTGGCCTAATCCTTGAAATGTGAGTACTGAGAATTAAATACATCTCTAAGAACACAGGAAGGTCCTAACCACTGAACCATCTTTTAGTTACATTTACACAATCACCACCACTTCATTGTGTTCCAGGCCACCAAAACCCAGAACCTCCTAAGTGCTAGTCATGCCTCTATCTGCACAGCCGTATCTCTATCTCTTAAGTTATATTTACTAGATATATTCATATGGAAGTTTCTTAACACTCTTTTAGTCTCCATAAAATGGCAACATCACCTACATGGCCAAATTGCTCTACAAATTAAGATGCATATATAAATGAATCTGTTATAGAGCCTAGCACATAGTTAGTACTTAATAGCTAGTAATTTTCTTCATTCTTACCTGGAAGTCATGTAAAACAGGGGAAAATGTATTAAGTATTGTGTTTACCTGGATTATAATTAAGAAAGGTAACGAGAACTCTGAGCATATTAACAATAGAAAAAGAACCAGCAAAAAAACCTGATAAAATATTCCCAGGTTACCTGCACCTTTGGCTCACTCTAAGACACAGATTAGGTACCTGTGCTTTTTCTACACTAGGGGAAGGTAAAGGTGCCATAGCACTATTCTCAAGCCATTTCTCTTTTGTCTGACTGCTTTTTACAAAGTTTATTTTATGTATGTAAGTATGCTGCAATAGTCTTCAGACACAGCAGAAGAAGGCATCTGATTCCATTACAGGTGGTTGTGAGCCACCCTATGGTTGCTGGGAATTGAACGCAGGACCTCAGGAAGAACAGTCTTAACTGCTGAGCCCTCTCTCCAGTCCTCTGTCTGACTGCTTTTTAAAAGATGAATTATTTTTTATGGTTTTAGAACTTTATTGTAGAAAGACAGGGGGAAAGAGAGAACATAGAAAGAGGGAGAGAGACCTGCCATGGCCACGTGGAGAGAGGGGGGAAGGGAGACAGAGAATAAGAAAGGTGAGAGCTTAATGAGCTGATTTCTTTAAATTTGAAAATTTCCCAATATCCAAAAATCATGTCAAAGATCAAAGATGATACCCTAAGTAGCGCTGATCTCTCGACACTGTAAAATCCCATACAACTAAACTATCCTTCCATTCAAGTCTTAGTTTCACCCAAAACCTTGCTACAGGATTCTGCGGTAGGAAGACAAGTCAGAGATTGCTTCCAATGGTATGGATTATTCAAGTCCTTGACAAAAAGTGGAAAATGAAATGCAATGAGATTGAGCTTACAAGACATCTCACAGGAAAATGAGTCTCATTAGTTTACAGTTGTAACTCATATATCAAAGAAATAGAGTATGAAATAAAAGACACAACATAATTGACTGGCGCTGTGGTAGGTGGTTCAAATTATAAATCTATAGGAATGTAAAGGAGAAAAAGATTACTGAAAAATATTTCAGACTTGCTAAGTGGTTGTGTGTGGGTTTTCAGGAATGTCTGACTTGATGAAGGATGCTGTCAGTTTGTTACTGTTCTTGCTTGTTTTATGCAAAAGAGAAAGGTCCCCAAAGCAACTTGAGGATACTCTGAATAGACTTAACAGTATCCCATTTTCAGTGTGATGCCTTGACTAATGGAAGAACTGCTCTACTGCTTTTTGGTAAGGCAGTCTTTGCCTTACAACATCAGCATTGACAGGTAGCTCAGAAGGCAGCCATTTTACTACTATACATTTTATTTGTTTGAAGAGCACTGTATAGACAGAAATCTGAAACTTGTAGGCAGTAGTCTTAAATATATCCATATCTGTAGTTTAATAAGTTTAATAAGTATATATTGAATATATTACAGACTATATTAAAATATATAAATATATTAATTTAAAAAGTTTAATATATGTATATTAAACTAAGATATGAATGGTGCACAATATATACAACTTGATGCATGTGATGGATAATTTTATGTCAACTTGACAGAAGTTAGAGTCATTTAAGAAAAGGGAACCTGAATTGAAAACTGTCTCCACAGGTTGGCTTGCGGGTAAGACTGGTGTATTTTCTTGATAGACAACTGATGGGGAAGGGCCTAACCTATGTGGGTGGTGTCACCCTGATGCGGGTAGCCCTGGGTGCTATAACAAAGCAGGCTGAGCAAGCCAAAAGGAGTAGCCAGTAAGCAGCTCTCTTTCAGGGCCTCTGCATCAACTCTTGCCTTCAGGCTCCTGCCTTGTTTGAGTTCTTGCCTTGACTTCCTTAGATAATGGACTATGGAGTGAGAGTATAAGAGACACAAATCCTTTCCTCCCCATGTTTTTGATCATGGCATCCTATTATAGCAATAGAAACCTGAAGGAAGACAGTGTATATATATATATATATATTCATTTCTAAATCTATATATATCCATGAAACAAGTATCACTATCAATATCATGAACTTACCAATCTCTCAAAACTCCTTCTTGTCCCACTCTTTTTCAGTTAGAGCTTTTAATATGAGTTCTATCACAATAAGGTATTTTATAACAAGAGGTTAAGTCTATCCCACATGTCATATGGCATTAATTAAACTATTTAAAGAGACTCAATTTCTTTTCTCTTAGGTAACTTTCCCTGCTTTTCACTGGGTCTCCTGTGGCTGGTTTTATGACCATTATTCACAATCCTCTCTGCTACCTCAAGTACACAAGTATTATCCCATCATCAGCCACCAAACCCAGATACTAATGCACATGCCAGCAAGATTCTGCTGAAGGGACCCTGATATATGCCAGTGCCTGGCAAACACACTAGATGCTCACAGTCAGCTATTGGGTGGAGCACAGGGCCCCCAATGGAGGAGCTAGAGAAAGTACCCAAGGAGCTGAAGGGGGATGCAACCCTGTAGGTGGAACAACAATATGAACTAACCAGTACCCCCTGAGTTCGTGTCTCTAGCTGCGTATGTAGCACAAGATAGCCTAATCGGCCATCATTGGGAAGAGAGGCCCCTTGGTCTTGGAAACTTTATATGACCTAGCACAGGGGAAGGCCAGGGCCAAGTAGTGGGAGTGGGTGGGTAGGGGAGCAGGGGTGGGGGGAGGGTATGGGGAACTTTGGGGATAGCATTTGAAATGTAAATAAAGAAAATATCAAATAAAAAAACATTAAAAAAGTATACAGGTATTTAGATAATGTCTTTAAATATAGTGCTGCACATATTGATAATATATTCTAGATCTTACAACCCAGTTGTAAAATATGAGACCTTAGATTCTAGAAGATATCAAGACCTAATAACTTGTATATTCTTTTTTTTCCCCAATTTTTTATTAGGTATTTACTTCAGTTACATTTCAAATGCTATCCCAAAAGTTCCCTATACCCTCTCCCATTCTATTGATGAAAAGACCAAGACAAAAAAAAATAGGTGACTGGTCACAGCAATGAAACTTGCATGAAGCCAAAATCCAAGAATACCTATGCACAGCAGGAACTTGATTATTTCCAGCATTTGCTACTTTTCAATTAACCTATAAAGAAACCATCTTATTACAATTTTGCTTTACCCTTGTATCTACAGAGAATTGGTCCATAGCTTGTAGCTGCTAGCTACTTAGAATGAATCTAAGATTTTGCAGCTGGAGAGGTGGCTCAGAGGTTAAGAGCACTGACTACTTTGCCAGAGGTCCTGAGTTCAATCCCTAGCAACCACATGGTGGGTCACAACCATCTGTAATGGGATCCGATGCCCTCTTCTGGTGTGTCTGATGACAACTGCAGTGTACTCATATAAATAGAATAAATAAATCTTTTTTTTAAAAAAAGAATCTAAGATTCATAAGGGCTGTATGGGAGGAGGAGCCTGGATAGAGGAGATCCACTGTTTCCACAGAACAGTCACTTTTAAATATGTATTTTTGTTAATAGAACACATCTAAATTTCAGTGATAGACTGCATCCATTTCAATTAAACATTTCCAGCAGCTATAATTCTGGAAGCTCTGCCAAAGTCCATTCACACAAGGGTTTCTTTCTTGAAGCCACGTCCATGACATAGGTTTGAAGTGGAACACTATCTTGGGTTTTTCATCATCTTTCCTGGAAGTGTATATAAAGCTCATATTTATTTTCATGCTTCAGCAAAAGGTACAAACATATGTTAGAAGAGGCTTTTAAAAATTAAAGTTGATGGGGCTGGTGAGATGGCTCAGCAGGTAAGAGCACCCGTCTGCTCTTCCAAAGGTCCTAAGTTCAAATCCCAGCAACCACATGGTGGCTCACAACCATCCATAACAAGATCTGGCGCCCTCTTCTGGAGTATCTGAAGACAGCTACAGTGTACTTACATATAATAAATAAATAAATCTTTAAAAAAAAAAAAATTAAAGTTGATCAGATTAAAATGACATAGGCTCTAGACTAATCTGTGATCCTCTAAAACAGACTAGCATCTCCTCCTTACTAGCATCTATGTATGTGTTTTGTTACTGTGAAAATAATGGGCATTGTAGTAATCTTGTAAACTGCTAATTGTTTCACTTTTTTCTGGTTCATCTCCAACTTAAACTGGCAATCTATGACATCTTTCAGGCTGTGTGGAATGCCAGTGTGAGTTTAGCAGCTGTCACAGTGAGAAATAATATTTTCTGTAAGGGAGTTAGTTATATGGGTCAACTCCTGTATTACAATTGAATTTGTCTCTGCAAAAGGAACATGTCAAAATGGAGACTTTCATTTTTTTAAAGTGGAAAAGTCCAAAGTTGCAATATGGTGTACAGCCCCTTCATACTCCATTCCACCAACGCATGCTCATTCACTCACAGCTTCAAATGGAGGTACTGGAATTCAGAGTTAGCAAAACGAAAAAAGTACAGTAAGAGTGGAAGTGAAGTTTCCTTTAGTCTTATGGTGGTCACCACCCTGCCCCTCCCTCCCCTGTGAGTAGAGTGCTTGAGCATATTCAGCTCTGCACAGCCTGTGTCACAGGGGGATGGGACACATGAGTGAGAGTGCATGTGGGTCTCCCTATAGATGGGCTCTTTTACTAGTGGGCCTTTTCCTCCTGAATAGGGCATCACGTAGCAATTTGCACATCAAATAACTAAAAGTATGGATAAATTCTTTCTCCTTTCTTATATGGGGGACTATGATAAGAACCATGAACTATGCTAAGGACACATTGCTAACATGTTAATATGCAGTGACACACATTTAATCTGAATAATGAATTGTGCCCATTTCATTCAGGGAGCATCTGAGCTTAGAAACATTAAGTGATTTTACCTAGGTCATATAGCTAGTGCTGGGTTGAGGTCATGTTACTCCATAATATGGCATCTTGAATATTTTAGAATGAGGTGTTTGAGAGATACTGGAAGGATGTTTTGCCACCACGTATTAACAGCAAGCTGACTTCCATCCGAGAGGCCCCTCTAAGCTTGGAGGGCCACAGCTCTGTGCAGCCAGGGAGCGCTGAGAGAGCCCACTGAACAGACCTTCCTAAATTTTCCTTGAAGTTGCCATTCTTAGTTCATACATTTTTTTCCTGGTAATATTTTCTCTAGTCCTCCACTCTTTACCAAATACAGCATAAGAATGCTTGAGTCTGGGCTGGAGAGATAGCTCAGCAGTTAAGAGCACTGACTGTTTTTCCAGAGGTTCTGAGTTCAATTCCCAGCAACTACATAGTGGCTCACAACCATCTGTAATGGGATCTGAAGCCCTCTAATGGTACAGTGTACTCATGTCCATAAAATAAATAAATATTTTTTTTTTTTAAAGATTGCTTGAGTTTAAACATTCCTCTAGGTCCTTGTTTCCTTATAAAGGATACTGTGTGATATAATTTTTTGGATTTTAGAAGGTTTTGGGGTCTTTTTGTTTTGTTTTTGTTTTTCATGACAGGATTTCTTTGTGTGGCCTGACAGTCCTGGAACTCACTCTATAGACCAGGCTGGCTCTGAACTCAGAGATCTGCCTGCCTCTGCATCTCAAGTGCTTGGATTAAAGGTATGGGCCACCACCACCTTTTTCTTGTTACTAAGAAGACTTATTTTAAAATGCTAAAAATAGAATTTTTTAAGGAAAAAATTCACCTCTTTCCCTAGTCCATAATGTTTCAGAGCAGAGTTTTTCAATATTTGGATCTAGGAACACTGGAGTTTTTATTCTAGGGCCACTGAAGTTGTAGTATTTCGACCTCTATTGCTTTTGTTTTCTGAGTGCCTAGATTCAACTGGACTTAAAAGGCAGTGACTTAAAGGAAAAATCAAGATGTGGCCTTATGGAGTTCCACACAGGCATGAAGAATATATTAAAAGAATTGTTTTTGAGAAAGGGTTTCTCTGTGTAGCCCTGTCTATCCTAGAATTTATAGACCAGGCTGTCCTCAGACTCTCAGATCTGTCTGCTTCTGCCTCCCAAGTGCTGGGATTAAAGACATGTACTACCATGGCCAGCTAAGACTATATTAAAATATTGTTTCTAAAAAACTGAGAAAGCCCAATCTTATAAGAATGACCAGGTCTCTTCTTATATACTGGCAGTCACCCTGCTGGAACTCGGTAGAGTCCAAGCTAACTGACTTGATGGTGCCAGGAAGTGGGAGTCTCACTGGGAGTCAATCCCTTTTCCTGCCTCCTACCTGGGAGTTAGAACACCTGGCTATAGAGTCAAGCTGTGCAGCCCCTAAGCACCCTGTGGTCAAAATCACACACAAAAAGAAACCACCCCTGCCTTGCAGGCTCTGGTTCCCTTTGAAGGCCCCAGCATGCTGCTTCTGTCTCTGGTACTGGGGCCTCAATTATCCTCTGAGCTACACCATGCTGTTGACCTTTTGTTTGTCTGTAAACAGTGTCAACAGCTCTTCTAACAATCTCCTTGTTTTCCAGCAATCCACCATAGAGTCTTCTTGAACCTCCTTTCCCATCTAAACTCTCACAAAGTCAAAGGCCATAATGGTCTGTAAAATAATCTAGGATCATTGATGTTCTTAAGCATTAGCTGTTTTTTCCCTGCCTTGATGTCATCTTTCCCATCGGACTTTAATGATGACAGAAATATAAATAAGGGATTCCAAGGTTAAGAGCAATGCCAACAAAGTCCCAGGTGCTTTTCATATCCAGCAAACACTTACCGAGCTGATGAATAACAGAATCTCATATAATACTCACCCATAAGTTTTCTAATTATTTGATTTAAATTTCTCAAGCAAAGTAAATAGTAAAATAAATATATAAATTTTCAACAAAAGGGTACCAAAGTGCAAGAAAGAATAAGAAGGAAGGGAACCTCCTCCCTATTCATTCTACAGGGTCTGCATACCACATACCCAAGCCAGATAAAAATGTGACAGAAAAAAAAAAAAGAGAAAAGAAAAGAAAAGAAAAATATAGACAATATCTCTGGATATAGATGCAAAAATTCTCAAAAATACTATCAAATTAAAATCAGTAGATTTTATTGCATCTAAAAGAGATTATATAAAATCATGAAGTTGATTTATCCCAGGGGTGTAAATGTTTCCATATATAAACATGAAGAAACAATACATTATAGCAACACAATGAAGGATGAAAGTCATATGATGATCTCAGAACACATACAAAAAAGGATCTGATGAAATTTAATAATGGTTCATGTTGAAAACTCTGTAAAAATTCAGTATAGAAGGAATGTACCTGAATACAATAAGAGATATCTGTGATATCTTACATAACTTACATCATTTAAATTGGAAGAGGATATTGACTTTCTAAGATCAAGTACAAGACAAAGATGTCCACTTAACCACTCTTATTAAATAAAATGTTAGAAGCATTAGCCATAGCAAAAAGACAAATGAAAGAAACAAAGAGTCTTCAAGCAGGAAAGGAGGATCTTAATGGTCTCTGTTTGCAGATGACATGCTTTTATATATAGAAAAACCTAACGGGGGCTGGAGAGATGGCTCAACAGTTAAGAGCACTGACTGCTCTTCTAGATGTCCTAAGTTCAATTCCCAGCAACCACATGGTGGCTCACAACCATCTGTAATAGGATCTGATGCCCTCTTCTGGTGTTTTTGTGAACAGCTACAGTATACTCATAAACATAAAATTCTTAAATCTTAAAAAAAAATAACTGAAAATAAAAAACCCTAGAGACTCCATCAAAAAGCTATTAGAACATGTAACAAATTGAGAAAAGTCACAGAGTACAAAATTCATCATATAAAATTCAGTAGTTTTTTTCTATAGCAATAAATAAAAACTGTTGAGACAATTTCATTCACCATAGTTAACAAGAACACAAATCCAGGCATAAACTTAATTCATGAATTAGATGGTCTCTACAATGCAAACAACACTGATGAAATACAGTAAGGAAAACACGCATACAAAAATGGGCTGGTACTCCATGTCCATGGACTGGAATGATACTGTCAACATGCCCACACTACGCCAGGAAATTCACATATTCAATGACATTTCTATCACATTTCAATGACATTCTTCATAGGTTTAGAGAAAAAAAAAAATCACAAAATTAATGAGGAGGGCACAAATGTCCTGAAATAATCAATGCATGTTCAGCAGGAAGAATAAAGCTGGGAGCATTTATAGCAACTAAATTTAGGAGACACTACAGAGCACTAGGAACCAAAGAAATGGAACATTGATGTAAAAGCAGAAAAAAGTGGACCAATAACAAGAAAACAAATATCACAAAATAAATCCACATCTGAGCCAAATGATTGTAACAAAGATGGAAAGAATATACTCTTGAGAAAAGAGTACCTCCAATAAGTGGCTCTACAGTGCTAAGGAGATAGTTCAGTTAGTGTGGTGGTTTGAATAAGAAAGGCCCTCACAGACTAATATTTGAATGCTTAGGGAGTGGCAGTAGGAGGTGTGGCCTTGAAAGAGGAAGTGTATCACTGAGGGTGAGCTATATATATAAACAACACTTCTTATGTCTCACCATATGAAAAAAAAAAAGTCAATTCAAACTTACATATACCACTAGAAACTCCAAAATCCCCTGAAGCAACAAAACAAAAGAGAAGAGCTTTAAGACACTGGTTGGGACAAATGCTTTTTGGTGTTGGACTTCATATATAGGTAACAGAACCAAAAACTGACAAAGGCTATCCCATCAACAAAAGAAACAACTGAGAGAGACAGGAGAACATACAGAATGGAAAAAAAAAAAAAAACTTATTGGACTACTTATCTGGCAGGGATTAATCTCCAGGGCACATAAAAAATATATATAACTCAACATAAATAAAGCCAAAGAATTCGATTAAAGATGGGTAAATGACATAGACATTTATAAGAACACATGAAAATAACCAAAGAAACATGGAAAAGTTCAAGCTCACTAGTCGTTGTAAATCAGGCCACAGTAAGATGCCATCTCACCAGTTAAAATGACAACCATGAAGCAGACAAACATAAACAGGGCTGGGATTACTCGCTGTTCTTGCAGAGGACTGCACTTCCCATCTCAATACTCATGCTAGGAGCTCAGAGCTGCTAGCCCTCTTCTGAAGCCCTCTTCTAGCCTCCAAATGCACCCCTCATGCACACACACTTCAAGACAGAGTTAAACAATAAAAATGAAACATTTAAAAAAGGAACAAATGCTGGTGCAGCTGTGGAGAAGGTGGAGCTCTCATACACTGTTGGCAGAAACATAAATCTGTGTCTTCATTATGAATCACACTGTGCAGGGTCTCAAAAAATCATAAAAATAGAACTAACATATGATCCACTCCTGGTATACAGCCAAGAGAACAGAGATCTGCATGCATAAGTGACATCTGCACTATGATGTTTTTTGTAGAACTAACTATTCACAGGAGCCAAGATATGACATCAACCTAAGTGTATATCAAATGATGAATGTATAAAGAAAATGTCACACACAGACACAGACACACACAGACACACACAGACACACACAGACACACACACACACACACACACACTCCAGAGTATCATTTGGTCCTAAAAACAATAACAAAAATAACAACCCCCAAACCAAAATTCTGTCACCTACAGCAATGTGACTGAAGTGCTAGAGGTTGTGAAGTAAGTCAAACATAGAGAGACAAATATCATGTCCTCATGTACATTTAGAAGCCAAGATATTCTTTTCAAAAAAGTTGTGAATAGAATAGTGGTACCAAAGCTAGGTTTGGTATCATTTGCATGCCTGTAACTCCAGCACTTGGGAGGTGGAGCCAGTTGGATTATGAACTTAAGGATAGCAGTGTGGGCTTCATAAATACACACACACACACACACACACACACACACACACACACACACACACACAC
>NC_034594.1:133266836-133271113 GCF_900095145.1 Mus pahari
ACACACACACACACACACACACACACACACACACACACACACACACACGCACAAATAAAATAAAATCTGTTCTTTCTTTCTACTAATGCTTTTATTCACTTTACATCCTGATTGCAGCCCCCTCCTCTTCTCCCTGTTCCACCCTTACAAATCCCTCCCCCATTGCTCCCTCCTCTTCTTCTTAGAGAAGGGGAAACCCCCTTGGGTAACACCCCACCCTGGGACATCTAGTCCTGGCCAGGACTAGGCACATCCTCTCCCACTGAGGCCCAACTAGGCAGGTCAGGTTGGGGGAGAAGGATCCAATGGTAGGGAACAAAGAAAAACCTGCTCTTCAAGTAAGCCTTGCCACCTACAATTTCTTTGAGTTCAGGGTTCCCATAAACATGAGAATACTAACAAATTCATGTTTTTATCCTGTTAATGTCAACTGGGCATTTTCCCCCAAAAGACTCAGTTTATTTCCCTACAATTGCAAACGTCAGTCAGTGTTGTCTCCATAACACCCTTTGCTATACTTTGGCCATGGCTTGACCTGTGAAGGTTTATGTGCTGAAGCTTAGTCTCCAGCCAGCACTGAAGTTGTGAGGAGGTGAGACATAACAGGGTCCTGGGCTCCAGTCTCAGGAAGATTAAAACTGGTCTTGTGGAGTGAGTTGTGGCTGCAGTAGAGCACTGGCTCCTGCTCAATGGGCTGCTGTGAGGGTGGCTGCAGTAGAGCATTGGTTCCTGCTCGAATGGGCTGTGTGAGGGGACTCTGTTGCCTTTGCTCACTTTCTCTCAGCTGTGTCCCTTCTTCACCTGGCTTGTCCTCTCTCTATAGTTCTACTATGTTGTGACACAGCCAGGTCACTCTCTCCAGAATGCGTTCACTATGTTCTTTGAACCCTTCAGCTATCATGACTATAAATTAATCCTATTTTCAAATTATTCAGCCTTAGATACTGTGTTTCAGTGACATAGACTAGAATATATTCATCCCTCACTTTCCCCCAGCCTTCCATTCTTGAAAAATTCATAGTTTCAAAAAGAATCTCTGACTCTGCCCTCTTCTTTCATATTCACATGGATTACCTTAGCACAAGCCAGCACACTTTTCTGTATGGTGTGCTGAAATAACACCTTAACTAGAGTCCATGTGTCTATGATCATGCCCATCAATCCACATCCTATACGCCAATATTCCTCAATCAAAATGATGTTCTGAAACCTAAAAATCAGGTAAAACATCTACTTGCTTAAAACTTACAATGGTATCCTGTTGAATCCCAATGTACACACCATCCTTTGCTTATATGTTCTTACTAACTTGGCTTCTGACCACAGTTCTTCCCTCCCTAAGTCTCACTAGGTCAATAAATTCTAGCCACATTGGCGTTTTTGAACACACAAAGCTTCTCCCACCTCAGAGCTTGGTACTTATTATTGCCTTGGTCTTTAGAGTACCATTCAGCTTCTATGCTTCTCTTACTGACTGGAGGATAGAAATCCAGTATTTTCTTGTATTAGTTTGAGATACCCATCACTAATATAATCTTATATATTATCTCTCTGCCTATATAATCCTGGGCTGTCACTGCAGGTCTTAGTAGAAAGAAGACATAAGGTTTTAAACCATTCCTGACAAGATAATGGAAGGAAAGAACATATACGTAAGATTCTTGCCTTAGCAGATTCCACTTGTTCAATTATTTTACTTTTAAAGTATTATAATTTCACATGGCCTTTGAACTTTACAATTTTAACAAGCAAGGATCAACTATAATGATCCCTTGACATTTATAAATTTAGTATTTACTGCTCTATTCTCTCTCAGAGACTCCTCCATGGAGAAATAGCACAGTAAACTGTGGGCTTACTCTGGAATGAGCTGAATTACTTCTTTGTAGCAGATGGTGAATAGGCTTCAATTACAGCTTCTGTCCTTCACAATTACTAAATGTTCTTATAGCAAGGCAGTTACTTTGTTTTAATTCCATAAACGAACTGAGTAAAAAGGTCATAGTAGTATATAAAAAACAGAAAACTTGGAAGCATTTTGAAATGTGTCCTTCTTGATTGTTGCTTTTATCCCTGAAATACAGGATTACACACAATAAATACTAAATTAACTGATCTAAACCAATTAAGTACAGTGATTCCTTGTGAATATATAACTGATACCAAATAGAACACTTCCGAAAAAGCTATTATTACCATATAACCATCATAAATAAGGACTAGCCATGAAAAATGAAAAGACCGTTTTAAAAATGGAAATAGTTGAGTCACTCTGGGTTTCGGTACAGAAGAGAAAGGTTTCTAAATTAAAAGTTACCATAATGTTGCTGCTTAAAGTGTTCTGCGAGAATTGGATAATTCATGCTATATAACTGTCAGTAAGTTTAGGAAAGCGAAGGAAATTCACCACACAGAAAGCTTAGGAACAACTCTTGGACCAAGAAAATAAGAGAGGAATAAATGAACTGGAGAGTTTTTGTACTCTGGATCAGCAATGCTACTTCAGAGCCAACTGTAGTTGCCTATTGTAGTGGCTATTCCTGGTTGTCAACTTGACTATATTTGAAATGAACTATAATCCAGAATTGGAAGGCTCACCAGTGAACCTAATCTGGAGACTGGGAGATAGAAGTTTCTGATCTGGATCTTGGTATGGAGATCTTGAGACACAGTGGTGATTGAATACAGAAGATTAAGACAGGGAGATCTCCGAGTCCAAGATCATCTGGGATTAAAGGTGTGGTGGCACACACCTTTAATCTGGGCTACACCTTCTGCTGGGGACCATATAAGGACATTGGAAGAAGGGAGTCTGGCTCTCGCTCTTTCGCCTTCTTGCTGTGTGGGACTCAGCAACTGCTAGATCTTTGGACTTCCATCCACAGCTACTACTGAACCATTGTTGGGATTTGGACTGCAGACTGTAAGTCATCAATAAATTCCTTTACTATATAGAGACTATCTGCAAGTTCTGTGACTCTAGAGAACCCTGACTAATACACCTATATATATAAAATATGAAGTCAAGATTTCTGTAATTATCCTTCTAATTCCTTTACTGAAATTGTTGATTTTTTCTTTGGTAGTTGAATGATAAACTAGCCTTAACCTAAGGGCAAGACGTAATTCTTAGTGATGAAATCACTGAGACAGAAGTACAGTACTTAGAAATACTGTTGTAACAGATTTTCAATCTCCAAAATACAAAACAAACAAGCAATCAACCCACAGAAATATCTGAAGAGCTTATTGTAGACAGTGAGAACACAATGGGTCATATCTAAAACATATCACCTTTCATCATTTCATGATTAAAGAAGAGTCACTTATAATTTAAAGATTAAGAAGAAATGGTTGGTGGCTTGCTTTCCAATAGTCATTTTTAAAAATAGCCAGATCAATCAATCAGTAAAGAGTGTGTAGAACTGCCCAGGCAGCAGGGCAGAATTTTAAAAGGAATTTAGACATTTATGAGTGCTATGATCTGTAATATTCAAATCAGTTCTCCTAAGACAGTAATTTGGAAAGATGCTATGAGTAAGCAAGATTTAGCAATGCAAAGACATGTCAGGATATGTGTCTAGACTGAGAATACAGCTAGAGTTTGTCCAGCACGTATAAGTTCTGAGTTGATCCCCAGTACCACTTACAGCAGGTTTGGTGGTGAATCAGAAATTCAAGGTCATCTTCAGCTACATATGAAGTTGGAGGCTAGCCTTGGGCAAATAAGAACCTGTCTCAAAAACAATACACCATAGTGGCCAACCTCCTTCCTGGACTCAATCTATTCTGATTTCTAGCCAGTTTGCCCTCACTGCTCTCTCAGCAGAGCAGTCAGGAGGCCCCAGCTGGCAAGAATTCATCTTTTTTCTTTCCTCCTCTCCCGTGTTCTTCATCTAGCATAGTGTTAGGCTGGACCCCTGTTCACCTCTGCTCGAGCTGGGAAACCCCAACTGCCCTCCTTCCCCCAACCCCTCTTGCACAGAAAAACAGAACAAAGGAATGGCTCTTAGAGCTCAGTACTACATTCTTGGCAGGTATCCCAACCTCCTCCCCTGATGCTGCCAGCCACCCAAATCTCTACCAAAGTGCTCAGCTCTTGACTGTACTTGGGCACAGTCCCAGTTCCTGGCCGACACATCATCACCCCTCAACTAAGGTCTTTTATAAAACTTCCCCATCCCTAGGTGTCTTAGTCAGGGTTTCTATTCCTGCACAAACATCATGACCAAGAAGCAAGTTGGGGAGGAAAGGGTTTATTTGGCTTACATTTCCAT
>NC_034594.1:133272923-133290461 GCF_900095145.1 Mus pahari
AGGCCACACCTCCAGATGGTGCCACTCCCTGGTCCAAAAATATACAAACCATTACACTAGGCCAGATGCGTGAAGTGACTTCCTCAGCCCCTTTCTCTGGGACTGATGAACAGGTGTGGGAGCACTGCCTTTGTATCCTTTCAATATGGTCTAATCAGGCCTTCTATCTGCATCACCCAGAGAGAGCAAAAGCCTATCACATGTACCTACTGCTACTCCTGGTATCAGGGGCTGAATAGATCACTCTTCTTCACAGGGCCTCTAAGCTACTCTCCTCTTGGCTCCTCTTGGCCTCAGATTGTTAGCACCCTTCTTCCTCATATTTTTTCTACTGAAGTCACATGGCATTTGAGTTGGGCATAATTTTTATTTCATTTCTTTTCTTATTATCTATATCTGTCTATCAATCTATCATCTATCTATCTATCTATCTATCTATCTATCTATCTATCTATCTATTTTTGAGACAGGGACTCACTATGTAGCTCTGGTTGGCTTCGAACTCACTATGTGGAGAGACTGACCTCAAACTCAGAGAGAGATCCACCTCCCTCTGCTTTCAAGTGCAATTTAAAACCATGTGCTTTATTTCTTTCTCCATTCACTGAAGTTTGTGAAAGGCCAGGCCCAGAGCTGGGGTCTATGGTCTTTTCTTTAGCTGGGATACTCACCTGGCAAAACAGTTATGAGTGGTAAACACTCTGGCTGCAGTTGTGAAGGTCACAACTTGTCTTGTCTGCACTGGTTAGGCTGAAATTGCCTTTTAATTTCATGAAAGGAACCTGACTTTTGTAAATTCTGAACTTTCCCTCAATTGCTCAATTATCTCTTGTCCACGTCTGTGAAGTGTGGTATTTTCTGCTCATGTTAAGCATTCAGTTCTATCAGAAACTGGTTAAAGACACTTTGGTGAGTAATCCAGTGGTTTTCATTGCTGGCTACCACATAGCTCCAAGTCCCAGTCAGTTGTTCTTAACTAGATCTTTAATGTAATCTGTGGCTCTTTAATCTCAGGACTCTAAGCCTTGTAGACCATTCCATTGTTTCCAACACAGACATCCAAGTTACCTACTCTCCATGACTTTGAAGTAACTAAATGGAGCCTTGGAATGTCTCCACTGGAGGAAGTGACTGTATGGGGATAAAGCTGGTCATGAAAACTGAATAGTCAGTGCAGTAGAATATGACAGATTATAATTATTCTCTATGAAAATGTGTTCTTCCTGCTATACAGATTAGAACTGTAATAGGACATATGAATACTAAAGTAAAGACTATACTTCCCAGTTCCCCCACAGTTGTGTGGCCATCAACAAAACTTTGCCCAAGTAATGTAAATAAAAGTGTAATATTAATTTATTTGCTTAAACAGAAACTGCCTGTTCTCCACTACCTCTTCCTGTGAATGGGAAGTGGATGTGGGGATGACTTAGCTTTAACAAGCACATGAAGACAATGCCCTAGTGGGCTGTGGAAGAAAACCATTCATAGAGCTGGAGTCTGAAAGAGGGCAGGGAGCTGGTACAACCACTTTTTAGGCAAATTCTTTGCACTGGGCTCTAGGAGAGAGCATGCTATCTATTTAAACCACCTTTTTATAGTTCCTTTTTAATATACTTTTATATTTAAAATTTTATATTTAAAATAAAAAAATATACCTATTGCGGATGCCAGTGATTGGGCGGAGAAAGAGGGGAAGGTAGAGCTGAATGTTTTGGGAGAGAGAGGACTACAGAGGAGGAGGAAGAGCAAAGCGCAGCAGAAGCACGTGGCCTGGAGAAATCGCAAGTTCTAAGGGGTCTCCTATATGGGGAAGATGGTAGTGTAATGGTAGATCTGCCCAACCTAGGCGCACAGCATGTATTCATATTAATTGAGTTGTGTTTTCATTGTCTGGGCTTACTTGGGTTGGAGATTTACCACAACATAAACCTCTCAAAATTATAAATGCTAAAAATGGAGGATTTTATTCTAAATTTATTTAACTTTCTCCAAACTAAATTCTTACAGTCCAAGGAAAGCAAGAGCAGAGAAGCAGCAAGCCAGAGTTCTGGTTGCTATATTTCTAGTAAAATTCAAGCCTTTTCTCAACATGCACAAACCAAGTATCAGATAAATTTATGTTTCAGTTACATTTTCTCTGACTGGTTACACCATTGTGATGACAGCAATTGATTTTCCAAGTGAGTCATCAAATTGTCAACACCCTAGTGAACAAAATTAGTCTGTTTTGTGCTGAAAAGCAGTGCTAGCAATTCGCACAGATAAAGTGTCATGCGAACTTCTGGAGCAGTGACAGCCGCTGACAAAAGTCTTCTGAGAATGATGACGAGCTTACACACAGTGACGGGCGCAGGAAAGCCGGGAAAAGCCAAATGTGACTACAGCACCCACGCCATTCAAGAAGGACAGAGAAAGGACACTGGCTTAGCTTAACTTAGCTATCAAACATCACTCCAGCCAGTCAAAAGCAGAGAGTATTTTAATTTTATGATCCTTTATGACAGTGAGTTCAGCAGTCTGAATTCAATTATTTGTTCATATAATGAATGGCTTTTGGTTTCTCTATCTCTATCCTATTCAACCAGGGACTTTTTTTTTTTTTTAAAGGGACAATCTTAAACATATAACCTTTAAATAATTTCACTAGAAGCTTTCTTTTCACTGTCATATAAAAGCAATACTTGTGAAACAGGTTGATTTTACTACAGTCTCAGAATTTCCTGCTGTACAAGATGAAAATTTTGACTGAGAGTTACTAGGTGTATCATGTGAGACATAAAGTCTCTTTTTTAAATAGAGTATCTATAAGATTTAAAACATGTACACACACCATAGCTTAAGGTTGCAAACACTAGCTCCATAGGAAGACAGAATCAACTGTGGTTCTGCTGTATAACTTGCCTAGATGGACCGATGCCTTGAGTCAGTTGAGACCATACACTAACTCATAAAACTCCACTCCAACAGTACTAAGACTGCTAGAATCAAGGGCTATGCGAAAGGCACAAACACTGTCATTACACTTATATTAGGTACCTGAAAGAGTCAAGATCACAAGACTGGATACAGAATGGTGACTGGGAAGGCAGAGGAGTGAGACCTGCACAGCCCTGCTGGGGACAATGAAGAAGACTGGGAATAACTGCTAGTATTGTGTGGGAATGGGAATGCCGTCAAGTACAGAAACTGCACACATGAAAGTCATTAAAATGGTGAATCTTATATTGTATTAAATGTAAAATCAGAAAGATTATTCCAAAAGTGCTTGACACAGCATCTAGTACACTTCAGGTACTTATTAGGAGACAAGGGCCCTTGCTATTATTTATAACAACTGCATAAAAGGCATTTAGGTGCACCTCACAAACTGTAAATGCTGGAATGTTACACCATCATTACACAATTAGGACTTTTGTTAAAGACTGACAGTGATCAATAAGCTGTGATGACCCTCTTTAACTGTGTGGATTACTAGCATTACTTTTCAATAGGCAATAGACTAAGTGATGCAACCAACAATCTGATGATTCACTTTGAGAATCAATTGATATCACAATAGTACAAGTCAAATAAAATTATATAACAGAGGTCAGCTGTTTTTTGAATAACTTCAACATATTCATTCTCTCTCTCTCTCTCTCTCTCTCTCTCTCTCTCTCTCTCTCTCTCTCTCTCTCTCTTTCTGTGTCTGTGTGTGTCTAAATAAGATAGAGTAAGCATAGTGCATGTATGCATTAGAAAACTACAGCATACTAGTTACATTCAAACATGCTTTTAAATGGGATTTCTAGGTGGCTTACACACACTCATAACACCAATTCCAGGAGATCCAGTTCCATTTTCTGGATTCCATGGACAATGTATACATGCAGTGCCCAGACATATGTGTAGCCAAAGCACTCACACACATAAATAATTTTTTTTAAATCTAGTTTCAGATGAAAACGCACAAATTGACAGCAGCAGTATAAAGACCTCAGCACCTCACAGTAAAGGACCCAGCTAGGCCAGCTTCCCTAAGGACTTATTCTATTCTTATCTATTTTACTTGAATGAGTTTACAGAGTAGCAGTTTGCACATGTGGCTTTCATACTCCACGTGGTTGATGCTCTCCTCACTGTCTCCCCTCTTCCCTGCTGCACTCTTTGTCCCCGCTCACCCCGCTTCCACTTTGTTCTGCTGCTTTCTTCGTGTTCTCTCTGAAATCCTCTCTCTTACTTTCCCCACTCTAAGGGGCCCCTTTCTATTTCTTGGCCTCCACTGTCCTGAACACACATATCTAACAGATGGAGGCTAAGATTGTCATGTATGAGAGAACACAGTATTTGTCTTTCTGAATCTGGGTTCTCTGACTTAACACAGCATTTTCCAGTTCCATTAATTTTTCTAAAATTTTCATAACTCGTTTCCTTTAAGGCAGAATAAAACTCCATTGTATTTATAACATTTTCATAATCAATTATGTCCATGTGCATCTAGCCCAATTTCATCTCCTTGCTACAGTGAAGACAACCAGGATGAGCACATATCTCTGTAATAGGACATAGAGGCCTTGGAGCACATGCTCAGGGGTGGTACAGCTGGGTCATGTAATAGTTTTACTTTTAGTTGTTTTTTTTTTTTTTTAAGATTTATTTATTTCATGTATGTAAGTACACTGTCGCTGTCTTCAGACACACCAGAAGAGGGCATCGGATCCCATTACAGATGATTGTGAGCTATCATGGGTTGCTGGGAATTGAACTCAGGACCTCTGGAAGAGTAATCAGTACTCTGAGCCATCTCTCCAGCCCTATTTTTAGTTTTTGTGAGATGCCCTCACACTGATACCATAACAGCTACAACAGTGGACTATAGGTTACTATTTCCCCACATCCCCATGTTACTTGTTCCTGTTTTTTTTTTAAATATGAAATCTTTTTTTAAAAAAAGATTTATTTTATTTATTATATGTAAGTACACTGTAGCTGTCTTCAGACACTCCAGAAGAGGGCGTCAGATCTCGTTACTGATGGTTATGAGCCACCATGTGGTTGCTAGGATTTGAACTCCGGACCTTCGGAAGAGCAGTCGGGGGCTCTTACCCACTGAGCCATCTCACCAGCCAACTTGTTCCTGCTTTTTAAATATTTTATATTATTTTATGAATGTTTTGCTTGTATGTGTGTCTGTGCTGAATGTACATGCCTGTGGAAATCAGAAGAGGGAGTTGGATCCCCTGGAACTGGTTAAAGATGGCTATGAATCACAGTGTAGGTACTGGGAATTGAACCTGGATCTTCTGGAAGAGCAGCCACTGCTCTAACTACTGAGCCAGCTCTCTAGCCCTTCATTTGTTTTTCTTAATGATGGCCAATCTGAGATGAATGTTATCTCAAAGTAGTTTTAATTTTAATTTCTCTGATGGCTAGAGATGCTGAATATTTATACGCTATTTGAATGTCTTCTTTTGTGAACATTTGCATATTGTTATTCCTGTCTAAAAGTCTCTGTTTAGTTTAGTTACGATCTTTAAAAAAATCTTTCCTGGTATTCCCAGAATAAAGCTGGCAACCTGTCTTTAGGCTGCCAACCTTGCACCTATATTTATTTATTTATTTATCTATCTATCTATTTATTTATTTTTTGAGGCAATATTGCTAGGCAGCCCTGGTGGCCTGTAACTCACTATGGAGATCAGGTTGGAGTGAAGCTCTGCCCACCTCTGCCTCCTGAGTGCTGAGATTAAAGGAGTGTGGCACTGTGACTGGCCCACGAGTTCCCTAAAAGACAGGACAACTATAATTGTACACTCACCACCTTCTTCCACTACAACTACAACAACTTTACAACACCAGATCTTATCTCTTACCTCACCATACACTGCTAACCTAGGACTTGAGCAAAATAGGTCCTTTCAGAATGTCTGTTGAATACCTGAGCCAGCCTACTCTGACAGGCTTCTTGAAAGTGAGGCAGAGAAGACAGAACCAAGAACATAGGTGGGTAGTTGACCATGGAATGAATGCTGAACATATCCATACTAACAGGCAGAATGGTGCAAAGAAGTGGAAGATAAGGATGAAAGGTTGTTTAAGTAGGGGGTTGAAAGCTTGAATGACTTTATGCTGAGAATTTACTTTACTCACAAAAGTGGGGCAGGGAGCTTTGATTCTGTCTCTGCCAAATGATCTCATATTTCTTAAGGTACACTGAGATCAAATTAATTACTGGCTGCTTGAAACAAGGACATGCTTACTAAAAGCTCCCCTTGATTCCGGGCACTTATGACTGCCTAATGAGAAATAAGCAATGGAAGACTGCCTCAGTACACTTAAAGTAGAGGGCGTGCACTGTGGTGACGGCTCTCCCTGATTCAGATCCCTACTTCACAGCATCATTACTTCTGAAACAAAGTTACCTGAGAATTCTACACTAACTAGAAGCTCTATATGTATTTGTTGGTTTGTGTTTAGCATGGATCTATCATAAGACGGAGGGTACATTAGATTAAAATATAAAACACTTAAAATACAGAGAGGTTGAATCACTAGGGGAGACACAAACTAGAGGAGGCAACAGTGCTTGGTTAAACCATTTCCATGCATGCGTAGAGCCCTGCTGCCACCAGCAGGAGAGCAGCTGTTCCTTCAGCAAAGGAAAAATCATAATCAAAGAACCTGAGCTGCAAGCAAAAGCCACTGCAGCTTCCTCTCTAACCCAGGGCTTTCCAACCTAACTAAAACACTGAAGAAAATACAGCCAAATCTTCAATTTTTCTTATGCTACCATCTCTGAACACAGAAATAAGAACTCTGAATTCTAAAGTACTTCATCAAATGCCAAGGAGATGAAAAATTCACTGCCAGTTTTAGCATGTGCGCCTCTCCTAACACATATGGCATTCAAGTAAGGTTTTACAGTGCAGGTGAACATCTGCAACATGTTAGTCCTTCTCCAGGGCAGCAGGATGGGAAGTGGGAATTATCCTTTGGAAGGTCAAAGGAATAATCAACTCATCAGCCTGGAGCTAAACAACTCGCGCGCGCGCGCGCGCGCGCGCGCGTGTGTGTGTGTGTGTGTGTGTGTGTGTGTGTGTGTGTGTGTGTGTTGAGTCCCCGTACCTCTCACAAACAGCTCCTAATTCTGTAACTGTTGGTTCTCTAGTAAGTCCATTTCTTTATTTCTCCTTTGGCTATATAAAGACATTAACAGAGGACAGATTATGCCTTATTCTTGTATCCAGAATGTCCCTTCGAAAAGTATGCCAGGGGCTGAAGAGATGGCTTGGCAGCTAAAAGCATTGACTGCTCTTCCAGAGGTCCTGAGTTCAAATTCCAGAAACCACATGGTGGCTCACAACCATCTGTAGTGGGATCTGACGCCCTCTTCTGTGAGGCTGAAGACAGCTACAGTGTACTTATATATAATAAATAAATAAATCTTTAGAAAAAAAAAAAAGTGTATGCCAGAGGCCTGGTCCTCAGAGAGCAGTATCTTTTAAGAGATAGAACCTACTGGAATATTTAGGACACCAAGGATATGCTGCTGAAGCAGACTGGGGTCCTACTCCCTGTACTCTCCTTTGCTTCCCTGTTCTGATGCTAGCAGTTTTGCTGCTAGATGCTCTGGCTGTGATGTGGTGCTGCCTCACCACAGGCTCGAAAGCAACAGGACCAATCAGTTTTGGACTAGTACACATTAGGATCAAAACTAAATAGTTTCTCCTTAGAATCATCCCCAGTATTTGTTATAATGCCTGAAGGCTGTCTGTCAGAAAACTGTTTCTAAGAAGTAGGGTCATTGCCATTACTATATGATGGACAATGGGAGAAGCTTTGGGATTACTTTTCAGGAGAAATATGGACAACTTTGGAGGCTCTAGAGAGCTTAGAATGATGTAAGTGACTCAAGTGAGGACTTAGAAGACCAGAAACCTGATAGAAATGTGGGCAGCAAAGGCTACATCAAAAGGGAGTGGGGATTCTGTTGGAAATTAGGCAGAGACCACATTAGCTCCGCTTTGTCCATCCATACCCTCCTACTCTGTGGGATCGGGAGTAAGGCTATTGTGGTTTGGGTATGAAGTATCCCCACAAAAGGCTCATGTGGAAGCCTTCGTTTCATGTGGTGCAGCTAATCACTGAGAGACTGGAACACAATGGCGCTGTCCTAGTTAATGGATCAATCCATGATAGATTTACATATAACTTGAAGGTACTATTGGGACTGTCATCTGTGAGGGAACAGAAACATAGATCCATATGCTCACCCTCAGCAGTTAGAGCTCCCCTAAGCTTTTAGGGGTATCAACTCCAGCCAAACCAGAATTGTAGTACCAACACTGAGAAAAAAAAATTCAGAATTAGCCACTTTACAACTAAGCAGAGTGGGAGACTTATTAGAGGTATTTTAATATAGTCTTACACATGAGGGTCAGGAGGGAAAGAAGGGAAAATACAGTGGATAGCATGGTTGTGGGGCTTGCTGAAGAGGTGAAGAAAGCAAGTCATACTCAAATGTGAGTACAGGCTCCTCAAGAGACAGCCACAGTTAGTCAGTTTAGAATTAGTCATATCCAGCATTAGGTGGCTCTTACGTATATCTCAGAAAGCCTGCTAAGAAATCCTCCCTTTATTCTCTTTCGACAAGTGGCTCAGGAGACACCTTCACGGAGTTCTGGCAGG
The DNA here is from genome assembly GCF_900095145.1 of Mus pahari. Taxonomy (NCBI): domain Eukaryota; kingdom Metazoa; phylum Chordata; class Mammalia; order Rodentia; family Muridae; genus Mus; species Mus pahari. The sequence continues at coordinate 133,281,594 of NC_034594.1, forward strand.
TTTACCGCTGGGAAGGGAGAAAGGCTGTAAGTACTGGTTACTGTGCTGGAATCCTTGCCACTTCTGCTGGTGGGGGCTCCAGCCGGACTCTGTGGGAGGGGCTTCTTCCCCTCCTGTCACCAAGACTTTCTACCTTGCCTCAGAGGGCTGTGGAAACTCTCAGCAGTGAGGCCTGCTGGAAAGAGTAGACTGGTTGGGGCTGTAGCCCTAGCTGGAGCCTTTTCTGTCTTTCCCTGCTTTCTGGCCATTCCTAGGTGAGACACCTTTGCCATGTGTTTAGGCCACCATTAAGTTGTAATTCACCTCCGTCTCAAAGCAATTATGTAACCAACCTTGGAGGAAATTTCTAAAAGTTTTTCTGAATTATTTTTTTACTTGTGGAGGGCAACTTGTATGTATGATACAGTAGGCTTATAGAGGTCACAGAACAACTTGCCAGAGTTGGTTCTTTCCTTCTACCATATGGTTCCCAGGGATCAAACTCAGGTCATCAAGCTTGGTGGCAATCAACTGTCTTGTCTGCCTAAATCCTGTCTTTTAAAAAATAATTCCTCTCAAATATTTACCACAAAAAGCTAGTTATTACCAAAGTAATGAAGAGTGTCCTTAAAGAGGGACCTTCAAGGTGACAAGGCGTTCAGACACTAATTCATCCATATTTACAGTGCCAACTGGGAGACAAACAGGGGAGGAGTAAAACTTTTTTTTTTTAATATGCAGTTCAGCTAGAAACAGAGCATATGTGTAAAGTAGTTTGGGGCAAGGAATGTGGAATTACTATAACATAAAAAAGCCAAGGGATATCTGTGTGCACAAGAGGATAGCTGTCCCAAGAGCATCTCAACACTCTACAGGACCATACTCTCTGTCACACGCTCACAGATGCAGATATAAAAATCTGATTCCAAGACCTGAGATAAGATCCAGGGTGCTTTGTACAGCCAATGAACCTAGGAACTTACTTCATACTTAGCTGAAAGGCCAGTCACAGTGTAAGTGGATCCAGGAATAGCATGGCAATATTCAAGCAAGGCTGGTTTTGCAGTCATTAAGCACGTAAGAACTATGGCATCGGGGGGCTTTCACTGAGATGTCAGAGGAAAGCCCAGGAGTCCGGGAAGTGTCCTGCAGGCACAGAATCTCTGTGGGAAGTCCCACAGAGGATGGAGATTGAAGCTTCGAGAGGCTGAAGCAGCAGTGGAGATTTCAGGAAGGCAGAGGGGATGCCAATGACCAGACATGCTAAGGGAGATTGTAGATGGAGAGCAAAGGCCAGCCTGAAGGGTCAGTGTTATGGCCCATCAGCAGGGCTGCAGGAGTGATGGTGCCTTTACTCACAGGTCCTCACAAGCCACAGTGTAGATCAACCAGACACAGATTTAAGCATTAGTGCAGGTTTTGCTTGGCTTTGGTATTACTTTGGGATGATTTCTTACTACTCTTATATTCCTGTCCCCAATTTATCTGGGAGGCATGTAACTTTTGTTGTGACTTTTTCTTTTTATGGAGCTGAGAGTTTGGGTTGCTATGTGTCTAAGGAGACTGTGAACGTGGATTTTCAAACAATGTTGAAGCAGCAAAGTGTTTGTAGACTCTTGAGGCTGAATTAGATACATCATTGGGTACATTTTTTGGAGATGACACTTGAAGTTAAATAGTCTGGCTCCAATGTCTATATCAGTGATTCTCAACATGTGGGCCACAACCCATTTGGGGGTCAAATGACCTTTTCACAAAAGGGGTTATTTATCAGGTATTCTTCATATCAGATATTTAATTATTATTAATAACAGTAGCATAATTCCAATTATGAAATAGCAACAAAAATAATTTTATGGTTGGGGGTCAAAACAACCATAACCTACTATAGTAAAGGGCCATAGTATTAGGAAGGTTGATAACCACTGATTTACATGATCTTAACTACAACATACATATGTGAGACCCTGTCTCAAACAAACATACACACAGAGAAACTAAACTAAACTAAACTAAACTAAACTAAACTAAAAGACCCTGGTGAGGATGAAGAGGGAAAGAAAACCCTAATACACCACTGGTTAGGAATGCCAACTAACACCGTCGTTCTGGTCAATGATATGACAAATTCTCACAAACTGAAAACAGAACTGCCCTACTTTCTAGCTGGACCACTGTTAAGTTCTATGTTCCTGAAGAAATCCAAGGCAGCACATCATGGACATGTACACATCTATGTTTACACTGACACTATTCACAACAGACAAGATAGAGAATCAGTCTTGGTGCTCACTAACAGACAATAAAGAAAATGGAATAAAGACACATGATGGACTTGTTGGCTGTAAAGAATGGATTTATGTCATTTTCAAGAAAATAAACAGAACTGAAGATCACTACACTAAGAAAAATCTGTCAAACCCAAAAAGATGAATATTGCATATTTTCTTCCATATGAAAAATAGTTGTTATAAGAAGAACATGAAAGAAAGGGGACTATTAGAGAGGGAGGGAACAGCAGTGTGGGGGAAGGGCAGCCAGCATAACTGGGTGAAGCATGGCCATATAACATAATTAAAGTACATTATACACGTGTATGAAAATATCACAAAATTCCTATGAGTATGTTCAATTAGGATGTGCTGGAAGTAAATAAAAATCAAAGCAATTACCTCGAGCTTTGTCATTACTGACATACAACTTTTCAGGCACCCTTGGGCTTCAGCCTCTTCCATTCTCACCCGGGCCTGTGGTTATGCTAGTTCACAGCACAAAAGATGCACGAGAAATCACTTCTAATACAGGGAAAGTATCTACTCAAAATTCAGTCAGGCTCAGAGCTACTGTAAAGTAGTCAGGTTTTAACTTTCTATATAAACATATATACATTCTCTTTTCTGACATGTAAGAAATGAGAACTCAATCAGTATTGTGTACGTTTGAATGCTCCTTCTGCCAGGTGGGTAACTAGATGGATGGTGTTCACTTTAATGTAGTCACACATATTCCATCTCTGTATAGAGTCAGTTTCAGGATTCATTCAGGGTGGTCACAAGCATAGGGCCCTACTTTACCAGTAGTTCCTATTTTATCATTTCTAACTACCCTAACCCTGCAATATGATGTTTTAAGGATGTTCATGTATCACTAAAGAAGACAACAGATGCCTTTCTACTCAGAGGCCAAAAAATGTCCTCTGCCAAGGCTATACCTGAGTTAAAATACTAAAATTAAAAATATTACAAACAAGTCAATGTGCTGCTTAAGGAAGCAATTAAATCAATAGCTGCAGTATCAAGCTGGTACGCAGTAAAGGCCTTATGTCCAGAGCGATAGCATTGTGTTGTATAAAGAACTAAACATTAGTAAATGAGCTACCAAACATAAGAAAAGACTTTTTGGAAAATTCATAATGCCTGAGGGCAAAAAAGAGAAAAAAGAAGCTATAGCAAAAGGCAGAACTTTGTTGGACTTACTTGTACATGCTTATGATTTGATGATAGTTTTAGTCTCAAACACGTAAGATGTTTTCCCTAACTAGTCACTATTAAGCTTTATTCTAGCCTTCTTGAGAGGGTATGTGATAAAGTTTAGATTTATTTTAATATCAGAAAGTAATCAAAGATTCACAATTCTATGAAAGAACTGAGTAAGTATATTTCTACCATTTTATGAAAACAGTTTAAGTCAGGGCTGGAGAGATGGCTCCAGTATTAAGAGCACCTGCTCCAGTCGGGAGGACCAGAGGGCATGACTGTAATAATAAAATGACAGCTAATGTTACTTAGGTAGTAAATGCCTAGACAGTTACTTAGAAATTTCATGGATATTATTAATTATAATATCATAAATTAATTTTATTATTTTCTTGAAACTAAAGTTCTAAGTACTTAATTTACCAAAGGTCACTAAATAAGGCTGAAAGTAAAACTGGTTCTGTCCTGATTAAAGTTTGTGATTAAACCACAATCTTATTGGGGAAAAGAAAGGTAATTTTGATCTTCTCTGGGTTATTTTTTTAATCAGCTTTGTAGTGAATATCTTACTGTTACTAGACTGTTAGGGCTTATATTGATATATTGATATAAAATTAAGCAAGGTGATTATAATAATTGAATTCTAGTGTCATATATTTCCAGCCATCAGGAGAAAGAATGGGAAATTGGGATATAGTAGTTTCTTTTTTAGTATATTATAGAAGTTTTTAAATAGTTCAATTATAGGTTTAGGTACCTCCAGAGATGTTATTATGATTAGAAGTATTTTTAGAAAAAAAAGTGGCTTCATCTTGACAGAAAATAGGTTTAACTTGCCTCAGATTACCTAGCTCGTATGAATGAAAGCATCTTTTATGTTTATGGAATAAGTGCTAGCAAGATTAAACAAACTTTAAGAAAAACAAACACCAAATAAATGATAATTTAAAAAATATGCCAGGGAAAGGATCAGACTTTCTCAGAAATGTCATCTTTCTCTGTGCCAGCGGGCTAGTTCAGCATGACAGCTGTGCAGCCCTGATGCCCTGAGTTCAATCTTTGAATCCCACAGTGAAAGGAGAGAACTGATTCCTGAGAGATGTCCTCTGACTTCCACGTGCAAATAAAAATTTTACAGAGGCTAAAATGAGTCACAGGCTCTACATGGAATGATTCCAGTAACAAGAAAAAGAGGTAAAATATTTTGGTAAGTTAAGATAAAAACAGACATACCTTTAGAAGAGCCAAAGCTACATGAAAGATTATATTCAAACCCTGAAACAGAAAAAAGATAAATAAATGAATAAAGTGAACATCACTAGTATCAGATCTCCTATCACTATTTTATTAAACATTTTATCATGATGTTATACATTTTTTTAAAGATTTATTTATTTATTATGAGTACACTGTCACTGTCTTAAGACACACCAGAAGAGAGCATCAGATTTCATTACAGATGGTTGTGAGCCACCATGTGGTTGCTGAGAATTGAACTCAGGACCTCTGGAAGAGCAGTCATTACTCTTAACCAATGAGCCATCTCTCCAGCCCAGATGTCATACATTATTAACAAAATTCTCTAATTCTCTCATTTTTACTTACTATAACATCATGGTTGAATGTGAAATATTTGTGAAGGCCTAGCTGATGGTGGTGTTTTAGGAGACACTGGGGCCTGCTGCCCACAGGGCCTACCTGGTAGATGCAAGAGAGAGCTGACGGTTATAGGTCAGCTTCACTTTCAGAGATCTTTCTTCACCTGCTGAAAGTGAGCAGGAGGCTTGTGCTCCTGCTGCCACAGATGTGGTTCCCACATCCTGACCATGATGACATCACCCCTTTAACTAGTGAGCTAAAGTAAGTCCTTCTTCCCTTAGCTTGCTTCTAGTAGGTATTCTGTCGTAGTAATACCAACAAAATAGTAATTAAAACTTTTCTGACATATTTATTAAAATGCAATGTTCTATTTAATCCATGCAATTTTTTTTACTGTCTTTTAATAAAGTATTTATCCTCTATCCATTTGTGGATTATTTCTCTATGTCTAAGGCTTGCAAACATGAAGTTCCTTGTCCAAGAAGGAAAAGGGATGGTGATGTTCAAAATTATTGGCTGAGTTTTCTAATCCTACTCTGGGTTTCTGGGTAATGTGGATATCTTGAGATATAGAATCTTATGTGCTCAAGATAACAATCACAAATGATGTCTCCAAAGACTGTGCTGGTTTCTTTCCCTGCAAATTCTCCTATGTGAGAATGGCCTTTCAGTTGATACATCTGATAAGCTCAGGCTCAACTGATACGCCCTCTTCACAGGGTCTGCCTGTCTTCCAGATGTGAACTACAGGATATCAAGTATATTCTACAAAAGGTTTCTGATTTCTTTCTCAAAAATCATAAGTGATGTTTAGGAAAAGGTACCTAGTGTCTTGTAATGATTTGTGAAGCAACGTTTTACAACCAGGCACCAAAATTGCAAAAGAATGATGGGAAATATGAATGATAAACACAAAATATTTGGCTGATTAGAATATAAACTATAAATCAAATATTTTGGTTGACTTGCTTGGTAAACTACAAAATCAGAAGTAAGTACAACCAGGATCAGAGACAAAATAAATGGACATTATCATCCCAGGAAGGAAAGACTATTTTAGACTTTTTTTTAAAAATGTGGGTTAAAATTACAATTGTTTTCCCAATCTGCATTTGTCATCTTAACTCAACTAGCTGCTGACTATCTGCCAAAGTTTCTATGCCAGAATTTAAAAAACAAACAAAGACCCATCTAAGGCCATGTACCCCATGATAGCAGCTAGGTAGAATGAAATCTCACAACTGAGTGCTTACCAACTTGCCATCAGAATAAATTCAACATCTATCTGTTCTTGTTTATTCAATAAGTCTCTCTCACGTCTCTCTAGTTCCCTCAAATGCGTTAATACTTAGGTACCTTCCCTTAAGTTAGTCCCCACTCCTCTCCTTCCCAAATCCTCTCATGGTTTCATGGGAAACACCACTGCATATTCAGTCACCGTGCATGTTAGTTACAGCATCACTGTAAAACAGCCCCTACCTCTGTTTTTAACACAATAAGGAAACCTTACTGATTCTCATAATTCTATGGAGGTGTCAGAGTATGAACATGACTAGCCCAAGCTTGTGTACCTGTAGAGTAGCAGGACTAGACCACCTCCAGCCTAAGCCTCAGAGGTATAGTCTATGACTGTTCTTCAAAGAGCGCAGGAATACACACAGTGCATGCTTTCTTAGTGTTATACTAGCCATCCTAATTGTTTTGTTTTTTGTTTTTTTGTTTGTTTGTTTTCCAGACAGAGTTTCTCTGTATAGCCCTGGCTGTCCTGGAACTCAGTTTGTAGACCAGGTTGACCTTGAACTCAGAAATCTGCCTGCTTCTGCCTCCCAAGTGCTGGGATTAAAGGCGTGCACCACCACGCCCAGCCTAATTTTTTGTAGTTGACTCTTTTCCCTATGTATTCAACTAGAATTCTTCATAGAATTGCTTTCATATTATGGTAAAAACACCTTTTCTTGAATTGTATTAAAAACAAACGTTGAAGCAACAAGGCAATGAAAATATAAGACCAGAGAAATATAAATAAAAACTTATTTAAAAAACTTTTACAATATAAATAAAAATCTCCAAATAGCCAAAATAGCTCAAAAAACAAAAATAATACCTGGGGTGCATAGTGAGGGGTGGGAGGGGAGAGTCATTTCTGAAATGCCTCCACTGTTCAGGAAGAGGTTATTTCTAGCAATGTATTAATAGGTGTTAACTGTCTGAAAATACCTCTCACCTTCAGAAACTCAGCTTTTGCCCAACCAAGTTAATACCATGCTTTGACAGCATTTACATTTGGGCTCAACCTGTTTTCACTTTACCTGCCTTTATAATGGGACTAATCTTACTATGCTTCGGATACTATCTGTAATCAAGTTTCCAAACTGAACTGAACTATGCCTCCTCTCTTTTGTGACTCTTCCATTCCCCTGACTCAGAATGAAGGATGGCTGTGAGCATTATTATAACGACTCACTGGAAGCAGTGGCTTGAGAGCAAACTTGAAAAATGAATGTCCACTGTAACTGTTAAAAGCAGCATGTGGATACACGTGGGTAACATCTGTTTGAGGTTCTGAGCACTATTCTAGGTCAGAAGAGGTCAGCAAAGTAATTTCTTCCCTTGTAAAACTCTGGTAAGAAATACTGAGACAAAAGATTCATCATTTATTTCTTATATTGTGTTTTATGTGCTATTCAATAAACAAGAAAAAGGGATTATTAAACAAAAGCAAATAACTATGTTGTTATGGCTACCTGCTACTTTCAATATTAAGTCTACCTACTATGTTTAAGTATAAGAGCAAAATAATAAATAATAAACAAGAGTATATAAGCCAGGTGTAGTGGCATATACCTTTAGTTCCAGCTAAAGGATATCTATTAGTATCTGTGAGTTCAAGGCCAACCCAGAGCTTTGTGAGACTGCCTTGAAACAAAACAAACAAATGAGTATATATATATATATATATATATATATATATATATATATATATGAATTAGTATTTAAATGTGCCAAGATCTGGGTTAATTACATTAAAAGCATATCTTATTTTGTTTGTTTGGGTGATTGGCTGGGTTGTTTTTTGTTTGTTGGTTTGGTTTGGTTTGGGTTTGGGTTTTTCTTTCTTTTTTTTTTTTTTTTTTGGTTTTTTCGAGACAGGGTTTCTCTGTATAGCCCTGGCTGTCCTGGAGCTCACTTTGTAGACTAGGCTGGCCTCGAACTTAATCCGCCTGCCTCTGCCTCCCGAGTGCTGGGATTAAAGGTGTGCACCACCATGCCCGGCCGGTTTTGGTTTTTCAAGACACGGTTTCTCTGTGTAGCCCTGGCTGTCCAGGAACTCACTCTGTAGGCCAGGCTGGCCTTGAACTCAGAGATCCACCTGCCTCTGTCTCCCAAGTGTTTGCATTAAAGGCATGCACCAATACTGTCTGGCATATCCTTATTCCTCATTCTTCATACATCAACCCTAAACTTTCACTAAAAGAAATTATAATTTCCAGGATGAGCTAGGAATAAGTAGTACATCTACCAGAAATCAGAGGCTGAGGCAGGAAGGTCCAAGCCACCCTGAGTTACACAATGAAGCTTACTTCAAAATTCAAAAAACAGCTTTACAGAAATCCATGTGGATTTTCTAGGGCTGCCCAGTTCAAGCTACAGATCATGGATGTTAATTTAAGGAGCACAGTTGTAAAAGTCATCTTCTAAAGCACTAAGTCAGAGAAGGTGGCTCAGAAACGTCATGAGGTACAGCACACATCGCAAAGGACCCTGTGCTTTACTGGTGTGTGCGTGTGTGTGTGTGTGTGTGTGTGTGTGTGTG
>NC_034594.1:133291251-133305458 GCF_900095145.1 Mus pahari
AGACAGAGGGAGGGAGGGAGGGAGGGAGAGAGAGAGAGAGAGAGACAGAGAGAGAGAGACCTGTATGGTGGTGCCGAGTAGATGGATTGTGGAACTCTGGCTTCCTCCCCCAATTATATTTTCTGATTATGAGGTTAAGAGGTTTTGTTCTAACAATATGAACTAACCAGTACCCCCGGAGCTCCCTGGGACTAAAGCACCAACCAAAGAAAACACATGGTGGGACTCATGGCTCTGCTGCATGTGTAGCAGAGGATGGCCTAGTCAGACATCAGTGGGAGGAGAGGCCCTTGGTCCTGTGAAGGTTCTATGCCCCAGTATAGGGGAATGCCAGGGCCAGGAAGCAGGAGTGGATGGGTTGGTGAGCAGGGGGAGGGGGAGAGGGGATTTTCAGAGGGGAAACTAGGAAAGTGGATAACATTTGAAATGTAAATAAAGAAAATATCTAATAAAAAAAGGTTTTGTTCTGTACTGCTGTCATGAAGTGCTACTAACCATAGGTCTAAGAAAATGGGGTCATCTAATCACATAGTGAAATTTATAAACTGTGAACTAAAACAACCCTTTTCTCTTTATAGATTATCTCAGGCACATATTACAGCAGTAAAAAACTCAGAGTACAATAAACAAATTTACCCTTATTTCAGTATTATTTAATGTATCCTCTAAATTCAAAGGATTAAAGGAAGTCCTCCATTTAAATACAAGTAAAACTACGGAGCAGAAAGTAAAAATAGGTGCAATACACCGAAACAAAACTCTACCATTTGTTTCAATATTGAAAACACTCACAAAAAAGTGGCTGACTGCTGTCAGGATATGAGACAATAACAATCCAGTCTGCTGCAGAAAGAACAGGTCATCACTTTCCTCTAGTGATAGCAGATCGGAATCAGCCTTGTGTTCATGAAGAAATGGTTCTTTAACTGATCTGGACACTGCAGTTTCATAATCCAGTCACAGGCTGGCAATATGTTTGCCTTAAAGAACACCTACAACGAATTGCCCCAAATTGAGTAATTGCTCTAAAGTGTAGACCACAGTGTCCCTGTGTGGACTAACCACTAAGCCCCCACAGTCCTACATAAATAAAGGCTGACAGTTGAGCACTCACTGGAAGAAAGACTGAGCATTTGGCTGTGATGAGCAGACAACTGCAGGTTCAGAGAAAGCTGGCAGCTTATGAGAGACACTATCAAAAGCTGTGCTGACAGCACTGGGAGACATGCTGAAAAGGTAATGTCAAGAAAGGGCCACACGCACATCAACACCTGGGTCAGCATGTGGGAATGGAAAGTTCCTAACAGAGTGCAAGGTCAACAAATCTGAAGGGACTAAGATAAAAGGAAGCCACGGGCAGCAAGAGGAATGGAGATGTACTGACCAAAGGAAACAGCACACAGCAATCAAATCAAGTGACAAGCATATCTGATAATGGCTAGTATTATTAGGACATTCGTTAACCTACCATCTTCAGCACTTTATGGCTTTTTTCTCCATGAGACCTCCTCTACAAATCTGTGCAATATTTGTAATTGTTACCATTTTTGAGTCAGAAAAACTGAGCCTCAGAGACACCACACTGTTGCTAGCTCTTAACGCCAGGGACAGAGTTAGGACTGTTGGGGTGACACAGATCCTCGGGATTCTCATTCACTTCATCTTAAGCTTATCCGGTAGGTACCTGTGGTGGTTAAGGATGGCTACAAGTCCTTGACACTTCTCCCACTGAGAGGTCTGGCCTCTGGACTTTCTCTGAATTTGGTAACTATGTCACTGCTTTGATGAGAATACGGTGCAATGTCAGCTTCTGAACCCTGGACTTCAGGGACTGATTCTCTGCTCTCTCTGGCTGGTCACTTTTGCAAGTCAGGTATGGCATAGGAAGGACAAGAATACTTAGACCTTCATGTTCAAAGATGAACAATGAGAGGGCATAGTGGACCAGACAATGTCACTGATAGACCAAGGATTAGCAAGATGCTGATACATAAAAGAAGTGAATTATATGCTCTAATTCATGCCACGTGAACCAAAAATTGGTCACATAGCTGAGCTTTCCCAATCTTTACCTCATAAGACCATGAACAAAATTAATAAGTGATTTTAATTTTTAAAACATTCATTGAAATAATTTAACTAAGAAAATGTCTGAAAAAAAAATACAGTTCCAAGAATCTCTGCATACCTTTTACAAAATTTCACCAATGTCAGTATGCTAGATAACTAGATGACACATAATGTACAAGACCACAAAGAATAAAACCTTGGTCAAAAGCTCTACACATGTCACCTTTTTCTCACCTAGGACATAACCCTAGCCCATACTTTGAAATTCAATTTCCCAACCATCTAGGCTTTTATCTAGAACAGGTTTCACCCTCATTTCCATGACTATGGCATTTCTGAAGAATACCTGCCAGTTTTTAAAAAACATGTTCCTCAATTTGATTTCTGTATAATTAAATTTAGGTTATGTCTTTGCCAAATACCACAGAAGTGACAATGTGCTCTTTTCAGTACACACCACCAAAAGGCTATGTGACACCAGTGTCCCTCCATAAAATCATAGTTTCAATCCATTTGGTTCTGGTGTGACTTGTTCAATACACAAGAACCACAACAGAACAGAATCTAGTTTGCCTTTCTTTGATAAATTTCTCTCTTCTATAGTCTGTGTAGTAATGCCCTCCGTGCCCTCAAAAAAAAAAAAAAAAAAAAAAAAAAAAACTAAAGAGGTTGCTTTTAAACATAAGTTCTTCATCAAGAATACTGCATTGCATTAGTCAAAAGTTCACTGCATTACTCTTGCTCTCTTTAAACACTTTAAAGCCCCAATCTTTTAGGATAGATTAATTGGAATTTGATAGCTAATAAGCAAAAAGAGGTGATTTGGTTCTGGGGATTTTTCATGGACAGCCACTAGAGGTCAGTATTGGAGCACTGAAAGTCAAGTACTTGTTTCCTGTAACAGATTTCATAGACCCTCAGAAGAGTTATTTAAAAACCCTCATGCCACATCTTCCCTGTGTTATTACTTATGACTAATAAGATGTAAAATATACAAACAGCAGGTGATTTTATTCTCCCTTTCCCCTAGTTTCATAACATATTCACATTTACTATAATTCTTTTATTATTTCGCCCCAAATGAATAGTGAACAAAGGGTTAAATATATTGCATATAAAACATTTAAAACAACTTTTTTTTTTTTTAAGAAGAAAGAGAGAAGCAGGATAAATTGGGACTAGTACCATTCCCTGCTGCACACTGGACTTCATTGGTTAGCACTCATTCACCTATCAGTAAGTAGTTCCCTATAAAATATGGAGGATGGAGCCTGTCTGTGTCTTTAAAGGTACACACACACCAGTTGTCAGGATGCTACCTGGAATAGAGATGTTCAGTCTGAGAAAGGTGATTTTAATTAGATGACCTGTCTCTGTCTCTGTCTCTCCTGAACCTAGGACTTTGCATATGCTAAGCAACAACTCTACAACCAACTTACATTCTCAACCCTCATTCTTCCCTCTCCTCTCCTCTCCTCTCCTCTCCTCCCCTCCCCTCCCCTCCCCTCCCACTAAATATTTACAGCTAACCTAATATTTAAAGATAAACCCAAAATTCATCCATGTGTACACAGGAGGATGGATATTATTTCAGAAACTGAAAAGTGACTAATGTTAAATAATCTCTGAAACATGTAAATTCTGATCATGTAATGTTACCAAAATGTAACCTCTTCACTTCCCTAATGAATATTCCTTTCGTGCATATTCACATGCATAAAAATTCATGAACAGAACAAAATTGATGCTTCCACAGAAAACAAACAGTATATTATTTTTTGTTATGCAATGATCTCAAAGTATTTACAATATCAAGGTAACATTAAATGTATGAATTTAAAAATGAATATATGTAGGGCTGGAGAGATGGCTGTGCAGTTAAAAGCACTGGCTGCTCTTCCAGGGGACTGAGGTTTAATTCCCAGAATGCACATAGTGGCTCACAACAATCTATCACTCCAGTTTCAGGGAATCTGACACACTTTTTGGCCTCCAAGGGCACCAGGCACACATGTAGGAAGGCAAAACACTCATACACATAAAATAAAAAATAGAAATTAACAGCATAATTCCAGTTATAAAATAGTAATTAAAATAACGTGATGTTGGGAGTCACCACACCATGAGGAACTGTATTAAAGGGCTGCAGTGTCTGGAAGGCTGAGAACCATTGCTTTAGATGACTTGCCAGCAGTAAGAAAATGTGAAACGATCATTTAGAAAGTTGTTGAGGACATGTAACTTCTATTAAATTTCACAATTGTGTCTGTTCAGTGATCTGTCTGTGTGTATACGTATATACATTCTGGTAGGGAAGTAGTCTGCTACTCTTAACAGGAAGCTATGAATTGGCCGCTCTAAAACCAACAGGAATGGACCTGCCATGGTGGTACATAACTGTAATCCGTAGCATTCCAGAAGCAGAGGCATCATGATCTACACATCAAGTTTCAGGCCAGCCAAGGCTATATAACATGACCCTGTCTCTACATAACTAAATAAATCTACAGGAAACACACTAACACAAGTTAAATTTAATAAAATACAAATATAAATGGGAGACTGGAATGTGTAGACATTTTTTTCTAGTACTATAGATGGAACTCGAACCTTAACACATTGGCCTTGAACATGATAAAAAACTAACAGTAAGATGAAAGAGCACACAGTGGGGGCAGTGTGACAAAATCTCAAATCAGCGACTTTCAGAGAAAATGAGCCATTAATATTATTCCCTTGAAAATTCCATTGACATATCAGTCATTGCTCATCATGTTATCACCAAATTTTAAAGGAAGTACATTTCCCTTGATTCCTGGGAAACCACATACCTTACCAGAAGGACCAACTACACGCATGCTTTTCAAACTAGTAAAATATACTTCAAACTAGTAAAATATACTTCAATCTGAGGTTTTAATGAAACAAAACTTATTTATATAAAAAGCAGAAATGACAATTTTTTATTTGTTTATTTTTTTGATCAAGCTTTTAATGAAAAGATCATAAAACAGTTTCTCAACACTGCACATTAAGACTGCATGCTTCTGAATGGAGAGATTAGTTGTGGATAAATCACTCTAACACTGGAGGGCTGCAGAGCTGCAGCTCTGACCTGAATGCATCCATCCAAACTCTTTAGGGAAGTAAACTCAAGTCAATGTGATGAGTGGCAGTAGGGGTGACCAGTACCGGATTGCGATCCCAGCATCCCTCCCCTGCTCAGGGAAGGACATGAAGGACTTCTTGATCCCTCTTCCAGTTCCAATGAAATGAAACAGATATACCCCATCCCTCTTGCGGTATTTGCAAATGGGATAGATAGAGCCCAACCTGGGGCTCCTGGAAGAAACAAGTGATGGGTGGGTACGGGGGTTCCTTTAAGCACCTGGGACCATGGGGCCCCACCATGTGGAGGGGAGGACCCAGGGAACTCTCTCTGACCCAAGTGTTATGCGGCATTTTTTGAGATCAATAAATTACAGCAATAAATAGCAAGGTGAGGTAGGGGGAGGGGTCCCTGGTAGAAAGCTAAAGTAAGGTGACTGAAGCTGCGGGCATCCTAGGAAGGGGTCCTGGACAGCATGGTTCCACAGCTCCCACCCTTTCCTGGGCTGGAATGTCAGACTGAGGTCAGGTTCCTCTCTATCCCTCATTCCTGGCATCCATTTCATAATTTCAGTATCATTGGCCCCATTGTGTCTGGAGAAAGGAAGACCTTGGTCCCTTTAGTAGAGCACAGCAGGGCTTTGAAAGCCTGTCCATTCTTTACAGGTCTTGCCCTTGGCTTCTGCCTTCATTCATAGCACTTGATCCCTGAGCCCTGCCCTCCCGGCTGCCCAGGGTTTCCCCTACTCAGAAAGGCAGCAGTCTGCCTGCTGACAGACAGCCCAGCAGATTGCACTCCTGCACAAGGACCTGGGGTCCAGTGGATACTGACAATGTGGGCAGCAGGTGGGGACCTGACTTCCCTCAGTGTTGATGTACAGAAAACACACTTCCTGGGCCACATGAGGTCAGGAGTCACAGTTGAGGTATATGGCTATGCTATAAGTCTGAGAATCTGACATGTCCATCTTTTCCTTTTTACAATCTTGGAAGAGCCCTTAAGCTCAGTCTGGAGGGAATGGGCACGGCAGAGCCAGGCCTGTTCCGCCAGTTTGTCCTAGGTCTGAGAAATAACTACATTTATCACTGCACAAACATTGGTACAAAACCAGCACTGTTGAGAGTGGTTGCACCATCTGTTAGTACGGACCAGACTCCACTGAGCTTCAGAAAGCTACCTGCTTTTTGGCTTGAGTGACTCGCACAGTAACACAAGGCTCATGGGCTGAGCCAATATCCATGCCTTGGGTTCAGCTAAGAAGCCTGGGGGCTGGTCAGCTTGGTGCATGCTCTTTGGTGGCAGCTGATCTTGAAAAGGTCCCCCAAAAATAGGAACAATTTTTTTTTAATGTAACACAGCACTCTTATGAACAGCTGGTTTTCCTGGAGGGAAACATTTCTAAATTGGCAAAGTTCTTACTGCTACAGGTTTACATGATCTTTTCAGGCAAAATCATAGTAAACACAATGATGTAAGACTGCATGCTCCCAATATCTATCTGTCTGTCTGTCTGTCTATACACCCACCCATCCATCCACAAGTCAGGGATATCTGAAATCTGTAACTTCTGTCCTGTGCAGCATAATAATTATCTACTCCACTTTCAGAAGGCAAAACAAAAAAGACCTTATGGATATTTCCAATTAAGCAATATAATTAAAGGGGCAAAGCCTGAGTTCTGGTTCAGTGAAGCATGGATAGTCATTTACCAGCTCCCTGACATAGTCCAGCACTCACCCTGATACCATAGACTGAGAGAGAGACTGTTTCTCTATAGAAACCAAGGAGAGAAAGCATCCATGGAAAAGGGGAGGATCACTAAACCACTCATACTGAAAGAGCTTTTCCAAGAAATGCTATTCTCACATCAAGAAATTATACTGGAAATCACAGGTCTGCCTTCCAGAGAGAGGAGGTGTTCCTTTTTTAAGAAAAGATGGAAGAATTAGTTCAGTTAATTAGTCTGAGCTCTATGAAACAACCTGGAAAGGAAAATATGACAGGAGTGATATAGAACGAAGCACAAAGGCCTAATTAGTAAAGGATACCATAGAAACTAGACTATCCTGGTTGCTGGAAAAATGTCTGTAACTGTAGGGAAAGGCACTAGAAGTTCTGTTAAATCCATTCCTATCTAAACACAGTAAATTAAGCTTAATATTAAGCAGTCTGGCAGTTAAATGTAGTAGTTCATTCCTAAGCCAAAGCTTCAGAGGACACCTATTACAGTTCATTTCTGCTTCTAGTGAGCTTGGTAAGTAAGTGCCTCACCTTCTCTCTATGTAAGTCTCCTAAGTAGATAAACGAGGCACACTGGTGAAGAATGGCAGGAGGATTTGTCAAATGTTGTATTTCTTGAATCCCATCCTGGAATAAGGATTAAGGAAGCCCAATACGGGTGTGATCATCCCTCATATGTTTTAGTTCATTATATACCACTCTGCAGGTGCTAACAGTGTAAAGCTAACTTCAGGAAACACTGGTTTTGTGTGTGTCTGTGTGTCTGTGTACCTATGTTACTGGAGATGAATCCAGGGCCTTTTTTTATGCTAGATAAGAACTTTACCATTGAGCTATGCCACCAGCCTCATTTATGCTTATTTTATCTTACATTAGTTTGCTTATTTTATTTTATTTTTTATTTTTTATTTTATTGAGATAGGTGTTCTCTCTGTAGCCCTGGCTGCTCCAGAAGTTATTTTGTATACCAGGCAGGGCTCGAACTCAGAGATTCTACTGCATCTGCCTCCCAGTGCTGGGATTGAAGGTGTGCAACCACTGCCCAGCTCATTTCTGCATTTTTAATTAAGAAAAGTAAATTAAAGGAAGAAAAAGGTTCTCTCCACCTAACTTTAACTCATATGCCTACTTTTCCCCAATGCAGACTCACTCATCAATACATCTCGGGAGCTTTATTTTAAAGAATATATTGCATATTCAACTACTTATTATCTCTAATTTCCCAGTCTATGCAAGACATCATGTGTGTCTGTGTTAGATATGTGATATATGTACACAGTATGCATGCACATACATACATAGGTGCCTATGCTGTGCATGTATGTGCAGAAGTTAGAGGAGGAACCTGGTGTCCTACTCTGTACACTCTTCTTTATTCCTTTGAGATGAGGTCTCTTACTGAATCTGGACCTAGGCTTATGGCCATGAAGCCTAGTGATCCTCCTGTCTCCACGCCCCACACGCCAGGGTTAGAGATGTACAATGCCAAGGCCAGCTTTTTATATGAATGCTAGGATCAAAACTCAGGTGCTCCTACCAGTGCAGGAAGCACTCATGCCCTTTGAGCCATCTCTCCAGCCCCACCATCCCTTGACCCCTGCTGACAGGCCTTTGCCCTACCCTCCTTGTTTCTGTTCTTGGAACTCCAGTCATTTCCCTACTACTGTATGGGGAGTAGTCTGAGTAGCCCCCTTTAAAAAATGCTGGATATGGTGGCATGCACCTTTAGTCCCAGGCATTAAGGCGGCCTGGCTGAAGCAGAAAGCTTGCTTGAACATAGATGTTCTGGGACATTACAGGCAATACAGCAAGATGAGAAGAGAGGAAAGAGACAGGGACAGGAGAAAGAGAAAGAGGATGGGAGAGAAGATCGGATCGATTTTTTTCTGCTCAAAGTTCTTTACCTTTTTATTTTTAACTTATGTTTTATAAACTCATTACATCAGAATCTAAGGTTGACTTAATTTACTGTTTATGTATAGTTTATATTCAAAAGAATGAATGAAAATATTAGAAAGGTCTGGATGGAGGTGTCAGAGGTAGCAGGAAGTGTCCCAGGTGTGCTCACTATTAGAAATAACAGTCAGCCCTTAGAGAGACCAGTAAAGGTTTCTCTCTCTCTCTCTTTCTCTCTCTCCCTTTCTCTCTGTCTCTCTCTGTGTGTCTCTCTCTGTCTCTGTCTCTCTCTCACACACACTCACACAAACACACATGAGTTGAGTGGGGTCTGGAACTTACAGATCAGTGATAGCTTGAATAAGGTTTAAAGAACAAACACAAAGGTTGAGATACAGTGTAGGGAGGAAAGAACTGTATGTGGGAGCTGAGCAGCCCTGCTAAGAGATGAGAAGGGGCACCTGCACCCTCTTAGGGCCAGGAAGACTGCAAGGCGTGCACATGAGGGACCAGGTTGTGAAGCAGGGCCTCCATTGCTCACTGGCTCCCTGTGCCCTCACTACTTTCTTTATACTCATTCTAGAGCTAACTGGGCAATGTCACAGACATTCCCTTCAGAAGTAAATCTTATTCATTTCTTGTCTTTATCCCTTTTGGGAAAGAAAGATAGTTTTGAGTTGGGCTAAAGAACCTACCTTCCTATCTCTGAATCCATTTTTCATCTCCTTTTAACTATAGGACTTAAACTCTCCACACTTTAGGTTCCTCATAAGCTGCACAGACCTAAAATGGCCACTGTTAGGAACACATGGGTAGCTATAGGCAAAGCATGCAGAGCACTGTCTGACACACAGGTAAACACACATTTCCTAGGAATTATTGTGTTAATGTTATCAAGTTAAACTCAGAATTCGTATGTGGAATTTCACCTATCCAATGGTCAATGGACTCTGCTATGTATTTTGAAGAAAGTTGATCTGTGTATTTCTTCTTCTTCTTCTTTTTTTTTTTTTTTTAAGATTTATTTATTATATGTAAGTACACTGTAGCTGTCTTCAGACACTCCAGAAGAGGGCATCAAATCTTGTTACGGATGGTTATGAGCCACCATGTGGTTGCTGGGATTTGAACTCCGGACCTTAGGAAGAGCAGTCAGGTGCTCTTACCCACTGAGCCATCTCACCAGCCCTGTGTATTTCTTCTTTAACCTTTTGAGAACACTTATTCCCTTTTCCCAGCTAAACAATATGACCAGGTCAGTAATTTAGTCTTAAGAAACTAAAAACCTTAGGAAAAGGGTACAAACTATCACAGTTTGTAAAGTGTTATCCTAGCACGCACAGGCCAGTTTCAATATGATGAGGCATGCATTACTAATATTTTGGAGGCAGAGTAGGAAGGGCAAAGTTGACAGCCATTCTCAGCTATGTGGTGAGTTTGATGCCAATCTGGGCTACAGGAGACCTTGTTTGAATAAACAAACAAGCTTGAGTCACTAGAAAATTGGAGGTAGCTAGCATTTTAGAAGAACAGATCAAAGAGTAAAACATTGAGAAATAGACAGAGTTAAGTGTTTATAGCTTTTCCTTCCAGGAAATGGTAGAAGCGGATGAGTTTCATCCTTGGTATTTACTCCTTCATTTCTAGTTAGGAACAGAAACGATTTCCATGATCTAGTTGCACTATGGTTTTCCATCACTAGGTGTCTAATTGTCTTAAGCTAGACAGTATCATGGGACAAGTTTGAGCCCAACTAGAAGAAACAGATATTGATAACAAGCAGAGTTTGAAAAAAATAGGCAGACACCCAAATGCTGCCCAGTTTCCATGCTTCCAGCTCCACTGTGTGAGGTGGCCTCGCATCTAATGTTCCAATGCCCTTTTCTAGAATATAAATTTACTTCCTTTTGTTCTGGTCTCAGGAAATTAAAAACACCTGCTCACAATCTTTCACACTATTCAGGATGCTTTAGACCATATCCTTGTCACTTGTTCAGGTTGAATATTTTTAACTCCTTTAACCTGCCCTCACACACATTGATTATAAATTGTTTCTTGATCACATGTGAATTCTCCTCAAGAGCATTATAATCTCCTAACAGTGAATAAATAAACACGTTTTAATTAGGGGGAATTTTGTAGTTTAAGTGTACATTGTACAGACTGTTACTAAAGAACTTTATGCTGCCTACTTCTGCTTTAAGCTTCACATAAGCTATGGTTCTTATTATACCGAATCTGGGAAACAAATACAAACAGAAATAAAATCTGTAGTAAATTGTGACTATTTCCAATGAAATACGTGGACATTACAGGGTGGGGGTTTCCAGTGCTTAAAGAACAATAATTGGATCTTGCCTTCATTTTCTTAGCAATGTTGCTGGAGATTAACAGTTACCAAGAGAAAAATGCTACTGCACACATCAATGCTGGTAGTGAAGTCTAGAGGTCACTGTGGAATGCAGTTTCAATGGCTGTACAGGATGGACTGCCTGAAGCAGAAAGCTGTGACCGGATGAATTGGTTGTTGCTTGCTTCTTGAGAAGCCTTGCTGAGAGAACTCTCTTGTGCTGTGTGAGTTTGTAACTTACACAATAACCACATCAGAGTAAATTTCCCTATTCCCTCCTGCTTTTTATTTTTCTGAAATTGACTTGGCTATCTTGGAACCCATTTCCATTGATTCATCTGCCTCTGCCTCCCAAATGCTGGGACTAGAAATGTGGACCACCACACTTAACTAAAATCTGATTAATAAATCATGGTGTTTCTGAAATAATGCAAAAAGAAAATTCATAGAAAATAGTTTCACTAAAATAATATTTGTGAAAGGTAAGGTCTGTGCTAGGCATGTGACAGGTACTAACCCATTTGATCCTTACAACACTGCTTTTCTTCTTGCTGTTGTATTTAATTTTTAAATATTATTTTATTTTATGTGAGTGGATGTTTCACCTGCACGTATGCCTGTATATCATGTGTGTACCAAAGAGGTTGCTGAATCCCCTGTGTCTGGAGTTACAGATATTTGTGAATGCGGTATTGCACTGAGGCCCTCTGGAGGAATAGTTGGGGCTCTTACTGTGGACTCTCTCCAGCCTATGACCTATGTTTTAAACTTTCTTTTCTTACATAAAAGGAATGAGAGGTACTGAGAAACCAAGTGATTTTTCAGGAGGCTCTGGCTGGTAAGAAGCAACTGGAAGAAAAGGCACCTGTGAGGATACACACACACACACACACACACACACACACACACACACACTGAAAAGCCAAGGACAAGTTAAACACATATCAACTGATTACTTACTCTGGGCTGAGGACTGCTACTCTAAGGTACAAACCATATGTTTCAAATTCATTTTTCCTTTGCTTTTAATTTTTAAGAATGTGTTTATTTTGTGTTTGGGTATGGGGTGCATGGCATATGGCGTCAGAGGACAGGCAGTGGGGCCAGTTCTCTCCTTCCACCATTTGTGTCCCTGGGCCCTCATCATCGAGGTTGTCAGCAGGTACTTTTACCTGCTGAGCCATGTAGCCAGCCCCACTTCTGCCGTTTCTATTTAATCTGTTTTTGCATCATAGATAGCATATCTATCCTACCCCATGGTTCAAACTAATGACCTTCTTTCCACAGACAGCAGATGGCACCACTCAGCAGTGAAGAGTGACAAAACATGATAAAAGCCAAGGAGCTAAAATATGTTTTAGAAGATGATTCATTTGAAAAAAAAAAAATACATTGCCATGCCCATTACAAACTGTAACATGAACATACTATCATATTAAAATTCATTTGTTTATTTTGTGCAAAAAGCACACTTAATAACAATAACAGATAATTTAAAAGTCCTCTTTGTGATAATTACCTAAAAACGAAGACATAAGTGACTTTTGATTCAGAATTGCTGAGTAGATTACATGAGGAAATAAAAATCAATAAGACTTCCCCATAAGGAAAAGGTCTAGTAATTTTTAATAAATTTAGAAAAATTCTAGTAAAAATCTATTTATAAGTAAAAAATTTTAGTAGAGGGATTCATTTAAAATCCTAACAAAATTGCTATAGTCCAGCAAAGATTACTAGAAGAATAAATAATAAAAGTGAAATTTAACAGAACTGAATTATTCTACAAATACAAAGTAACCATAAAAATTTGAATGTAATAAAAACTTCAACAATCTAACATGCCAATCAACAAAGATAATTCATAATAATGTCCACTAGGGCACATGGAAAGTTATGTTTTTATCATCACCTAATTGCATTCCTGATTCCAGAACTCCCCCAAACTATCACTGAACATAACAGGACTCTCAGAGACATGTTAAGTCAAACAGCAGAGTATGAGCCCCTCTGGCACCACCCAGCAATCAGCGAACATGGTGTCAAAGACTATTTCATTCCTGGAAATATAAGGTGCCATCCCTTCTTCCTTCCAAACACAAAGGGGTCATCATAAATGCAACTTATATCAAAGTTATAAATTAAGATAAAAACAAAGGTTAAAATGAAAATTAAAGGTAAAGTATTGGAAAGATTATATATTTTGATTGTGTCCAATGTTATGTCTAAAGTATACTAAATCCTTCTTCCCAAATGGAAAAGTTGTGGGGAAAAAAATGGAAGCAGAGTTTAAAAATAATTAACAATAAGCAGTTTTCACAAATTTTTTTTCTCTGCCATGTCCCAAGCTGTTACACATACAGAATTTTGGGACATAATGTTTTCCCACTGTCATATACAAGTGCTTTTTGTAGGTAAAACTCAGCAATATTTTTTTTAACCTAGGCTGGTGTGAAACTTGCTGTGTAGCTGAGACTGGATGTGGACTACTGACCCTGACTCTACTTCCAGGAGCTGAGACTTCAGATGTGATTTACCATGACCAAATGGCAAAATACTAGCTTTTCCTTATGTTCATGCACTACTATCAATCTCTCATTAACCTTTCCCATAGTGCTGAACTCCATTATATATAGCGCCAAGCCCCCTAACTCTGTAAGCCTTTGTCAAGCTATTTCCAAGCAACAGTAGATCATCCACGTAGAATACCCATGTAGGGACCTAGACAGTCTTTTCCTACTCCCCTTTCTTCTTCCTTCAGCATCTATAATCCTCTTGAGAATCTGATATGTGAGTACTGTACTCTACCCTCTTTTTGCCTGTACAGCTAACTCCTCCTGTGCCCTCCCAATCTCTCAGAAATTCACAACTTGTCAGAACTACTTTTTTCCCCCCAGCAATCGGGCACTATTCTAATTCCATCTATACAGCTTGTCATCTATACAGCTACTTTAGAGCTAGTTCTTATCTGCCATGTTTATTTTCAATTAAAGACTAGCTAAGTTACTTCATTAAGCACAGACACAAATCTATTTTTAAAAGGGT
>NC_034594.1:133305718-133306824 GCF_900095145.1 Mus pahari
GAGAGAGAGAGAGAGAGAGAGAGAGAGAGAGAGAGAGAGAGAGAGAGAGAATATTAAGATTTCCAGTGCAGTTGAGATGATCCCCATAGGCTCTTGAGAACCCCTAATGTATTGTCGCTTGGTTTCTTTTTTCCCTGGCCCATTGCTCTCTCTGTCCTAAAGTCCCTACTTTAAGAGACTTTCACCAAAGACCTTCAATGCATGCCTCTCCCTCCCATCAGTGAAATTTCTCCTTCTCATCTCTCAGATCTCTTCTCCAATTATTGCTTAAACCATTCCTGAACTCCTAATCTAAAATAAGTTTCCTTATTATAAAAATTATAGACAATTCGTATTTTCCCTTTATGGTTCTTTCTATGATAGCACACAATTTTTGTATTTATTATCTATATGTGTATTAGTCAGTTTTAATTATTCAATAAATAACTGTGGTGAAATTCTTTTAAACCAGCACTTCTGGTATCCTAGACGCTGAATTGATGACCTACAAAGTTCACATCTTATTTTAAGATAGTCTAGGTTCTCCCCACTGCCTCCTTCCTGCAGTGAGTCTTACTCTCTCTTATATTGGTATCTCAAATTAAATAATCATTGGTTCTCACTCCCTTTCAATCTCGCTGAACCTTCAGAAATTTTAAAGTGAAGATTTAGCAACCTAATCTTAAAAGTCAAGTTATCATAATGAATACAACATACAAATGTCTTCTATGAATTTTTTTCACCAAGTTTAAGAAACCTCATCAGAGAAATGGTCAGAAAATCTAGTCTGAAAACCCTGCATATATTGTTAACATGTTTCTTCCTCCATAATTATGCAGAAATATAGTCGTGTTAGATAATGTGGTATTATATAACATACTTTCGAATGTACTCTTAATAAAAAAGATTTTTAAAAACCTGCTATTGATGGAGAGATGGTTCCCCAGGTAAAGGCACTTGCTGCCAAGGCTGAGGACCTGAGTTCAAGCACTCAGACCCACATAGCAGAAGGAGAGAACTGACTATGGAAAGTTGTCCTCTGACCTTCCTACATATACCTTGGCACATGTGCCTTTCCAAATGAACACACACACACACACACACACACACACACACACACACACACA
>NC_034594.1:133306852-133310075 GCF_900095145.1 Mus pahari
ACACACACACACACACACACACACAAAAGCTAAAGGAAAATTCATAAAAGCAATGAGTGAATTATTTTATTTTTGTGATAGGATCTCACTATATAGTCCTAGCTGGTCTTGGGACTTAGCTGTGTAGTTCAAGTAAGCCATCCTCCTGCCTCAGTCCTTGTGTGCTGGAATTATGGGCATGTACTAACATGCTCAGTTCAGTATTTATTTTACATGCACACTGTTATTGATACTACAGCACTACAGTTTTGGCTGTCTCAGATACCTTTATAAAACCATCAGCACCATCATGTGAATGTCATGATTTAAACTCTCAATGGCTTCACACTTAAGTAACTGTACTTCCCTAACGGAGGTACACCAAACCCCTCAGATAGAGAGGGCTAAGTGTGAGGAAAGGAAGCCAAGGCTAACATGCTAATCTCTTAGGACAGACAGCTTTTACTTGAACAAATGACAAAAACAACACAAGGATAACCATGGCTCTACTGTGCAGCAATGTAAATGTGCAGGCTTTACATAGACTGATTTGCAATTCAGAACTGTTCTGAGTTTGGGGCCATTGCTTGTCAGATACATCACATACACAAAATAATCTTGTCAAGAACACAACAGAGGGACTTTGTTCATGTGCCACATACAGTGACAATCTCAGAGAGTACACAACAGCATAGAGTCCTCGGTATGGATCAGAGGTTGCTGGTTCTTAGGATCAATGCTTAATCACTTTAGACTTACAAAAACTGCAAATTCTCAGACAGGTATGAAGATATATATATACCATAACCATCCTCCATCCAGCCTTCAGGAATGTAGGAGAAGCAAAGCATGAGTTTAAGGTTAGGCTGGGCTACATAGCAGGGCCTAAGCCAGACTAAGCTACATCATCTTTCCTCAAAAGATCATAAAAGACCTTTCCTCAAAAAACAAACAAATCAAAAACTGTCAGGCTGTGTGCCTGGCGGCCTTGTTGCTGAGATGCCAAAGCACTACCAGCATGTTGTTCAGGGAAGGCAGAATGCAATCTAAGATACTGGTCCCTGCCTGTGTTTCCACAAGTGAGAAATAGTGGGGGATGGGATGGATGCTGTGGTTCTCAATCTCCTGTGTATCTGAACCCCACTGAGGACCAGGAGGAGCTGAGAAATGTGGTCTGAGAGTGTGCTTGCCAGGCAGGAAAGGGATGGCTAAGTCTGGGACAGGGAAGAATTCAACCTGGCTCTGAGGGAGTACTCAAAGTATGGAGGGGCTAGAAGAGGGCATTCTCTGGGAGTTTAGATACAGCTCTGTATGATGAAACCCCCCTCCTCCGACTCCCCACAGTGATCCTTCATGTAGGAGATGGTCCTTGTTTGTCCAAACTGCTTCGTTGTTGTGGTGGATACGAATGCATACATCTTATTTGGGGTAAACCAGGGATTAAATACCTTTCAATGGAAGGGATGGCCAGGACGGGGAAACTCATTGGCTAAACACTCAGGGCCTATCTAGAGATCTCATTAGCATGGAGAGCACTAGGTTTTTATGCTATGTGATTGGTTGTCATGGTCTTCTCAATAGGCTTTGTGATTACGTATTCTAGGATAGGTAGACCCTGACCAGGACCTAGTTCTCAATTATGAGAATTTCCAGTGTTTTTTAATCTGCTTCAAAAACCTTCAACAGGTTTTCTGTCTGGTGGCACAGTTTGCTTACCCCACAAAGCCCAAGAAGTATCTATATGCAAATTCCTATGGCCCAGCATAATAGCTATTTATTTGTATCTGATTATGCCAACCCCAGTTATTCTAAAAAAAAAGTCTATTAATTCTGTGTCTTCACCAGTCAGTAAATTTACTGGCCTAAACCACAGCACAAAAATGATGCCCAAGAGCTGGCTCTGCTCCATTGTAGTCAGCATGAAGTGGCACCCAAAGTCCCAAAATTTGACAGAAAGAAGAGTGGAAGAGATCCTATGCTTCAGGGGGAGGCACAGAGGAACCCCTTAGACACAACGCAGCATGGACAGAGGCTCACACAAAACGGAGAAATGACCTGAACAATGACAACAGCCACAAGAAACATGTTAACACTGAAGGGGCGATTATAACCCCTAAAGAACTACAGGTTGCTAAGAAAGGGAGATTAAGATTAGCCTCTCCAGTGGATGAGCACTCTGACTGGTTACCCCTCACAAAGTGGTCAGACACATATACATAAAAATAATGATGAATAGGGAAGTCGCCAAGAGAGACTTAGGGTAAAATTGACATGATTATATATTAAAACGAGCATCTTAAGAAGGGAGAAGTAAGAAAAGTAGTCCCATCCAATCCTGGACACAAGGTGAATGAAGTACCTGTCTTAAGTGAGTCTGCTTACATTTACCAAAACCACTCCAATATACCAAACTGCAAAATCTTTTAAACTTGGCTATCTATTTTTTCTTGTCAAATAAAGAAACAGACTTAAAGAGGGAATGGTATCAATCATATAGAACTTACTGAATACCAAGTTGTATTATTATTTTTTCAATTTTTTATTACATATTTTCTTCATTTACATTTCAAATGCTATCCTGAAAGTCCCCTATACCCTCCCCCCGCCCTACTCCCCTACCCACCCAATCCCACTTCTTGGCCCTGGTGTTCCCCTGTCCTAGGGCATATAAAGTCATTATTTGTTTTTACATTCATTCATTTGTGGTTTTGGAAGGGAGGTGTGCCACAGCCATGTGGAGGGTCAAAGGACGACTTGCAGAAGTGCACTCTCTCTGACTGTGTGCTTCAAGAGTCTCACACTCAGGTCATCAGGCCTGGTGGCAAATGCCGTTACTGACTTAGGCATTTCAGTACTACTGCTAGTTTTCTTTCTTTCTTTTTTTTTTTCAAAAACAATTTTTTATTAGATATTTACTTCGTTTACATTTCAATTGCTATGCCCAGAGTCCCCTATACCCTCCTCCCTGCCCCCACTCCCATACCCATCAACTCCCACTTCTTGGCCCTGGCGTTCCCCTGTACTGGGGCATATAATCTTCGCAAGACCAAGAGACTCTCATCCCAATGATGGCTGACTAGGCCATCTTCTGCTACATATGCAGCTAGAGACACGAGCTCTGGGGGTGCTGGTTAGTTCACATTTTTGTTCATCCTATAGGGTTGCAGATCCCTTCAGCTCCTTGGGTACGTTCTCTAGCTCCTTCAGTAGGGGCCCTGTGTTCCATCAAATAGATGACTGTGAG
>NC_034594.1:133310086-133311310 GCF_900095145.1 Mus pahari
TCAGGCCTTCAGACTCCTCCCAGGCAGAAAAGGTGCAGGGTGACTGGAGCCAGTAATGGGATCTTTCCCAGAAGCTGTGTTGCTTCTGCAGGCTGCCCTCTCCCTGGCAGTGCACAGGAGCAAAGATGGCCCTCCTACTGGTTCAGGCCCGGAGACTGCTCCTGGGCAGACACCCCTCCTCGGGCTGGAAAGGTGCTGGATGACTGGAGCCAGAAACCAGATCTTTCCCAAAAGCTGTGTTGCTTCTGCAAGTTGCCCTCTCCCTGGCAGTGCACCGGAACAAAGATGGTTCTCCTTGAGGCTCAAGCCTTGAGACCCTAGTTTTCTTTTTTAAGTGGTATTTGTGAAACCAGGTTTGATGGCTCATTCCTGTAGTGGCAGCAACTGAGACACAGAGCCTGGAGCATCACTGCAAGTTCAAATCCAGCCTGTTCATGAGATAATACCCCAAAGGAAAGATATCTGAGAATAGACTTTTTTTTTTTTTGAACTTGTGTTAATTTGGGAAAAGACACACAATTAACAATTATAAACTTTTTAAAAACTCAATGAAAGCAAACATTTTAATAAGTCCCAAATACTTTGTAATGGGAAAATGCAAACCCATCCTCACTCTGGTTGGCAGCGGCCAAATCTAAAAGATTTTCACTTGTTCTCCTAAAATCTCATGCCTGTTTCCAATCACAATTGGTCATGCATCGGTGTGAAACAAATCAGATCAAGACACAACTGCTGAGGAAGTGCTGCTGTTAAAATGTGTGTCTGTTCTCTGTCAGCTTGGCTTTGTTGATACACTCATGGTAACATCTGAACAAAACAGCTTTGAAAGAAGTCAGCACACCATGATTCTTACTCTGGAATGAACACTGAAAACATAGCAACTAAAGAAATATTGCTAGATATCCCCGTACCATTTCTATTCCTCTGAATTCATTACCTTCAACTATTATCTTAATTCTTAGAACCCTGCACACTAATGAATTCAAAGAACTGGAAGGAGTACAATCTCTTACCCCTCCTCTGTGAAGAGGACCACACCTGTGTAACTCAGTCATACCCCTGATTCCCCCTTGCTCTTCACTTTCCTCCACAAAGAGGACCACACACATGCTGGGCAGGGATGTTGCCCACTGCACTATATACTCCCAGCTTTAATCCCCCCACCCCCTGCTTGCTACTGTTACAGTCTCTCTCTCTCTCTCTCTCTCTCTCTCTCTCTCTCTC
>NC_034594.1:133312865-133326742 GCF_900095145.1 Mus pahari
TGACTGGTATGAGATGGAATCTCAAGGTTTTTTTGATTTGCATTTCCCTGATGACTAAGGATGTTGAACATTTTTTCAGGTGTTTCTCAGCCATTCTGTATTCCTCAGTTGAGAATTCTTTGTTTAGTTCTGTACCCCATTTTTTAATGGAGTTATTTGAATTTCTGGAGTCCAGCTTCTTGAGCTCTTTGTATATATTAGATACTAGTCCCCTATCAGATTTAGGATTGGTAAAGATCCTTTCCCAGTCTGTTGGTGGCCTTTTTGTCTTGTCGACAGTGTCTTTTGCCTTACAGAAACTTTGCAATTTTATGAGGTCCCATTTGTCAAGTCTTGATTTTAAAGCACAAGCCATTGCTGTGCCTCTTATCATTCTTTTATTCCCTCTTCTGGGTGAGATTCAAGCTTCCTCCTTTGGGCCTTCCTTCTTGTTTAGCTTAGTACCTGTATTTTATGGCTAATACCCACTTTACAGTGAGTACACAGCATGCATGTCCTTTTGGGACTGGGTTAAGTTTCATCCATTTGCCTGAAAAATTCATTATGTCTTTGTTTTTAACAGCTGAATAGTATTCCATTGTGTAGACTAGAATCCCACTTTATTTATCTATTCTTCAGACAATACTAATGATACTCTGTTATGCTTTCAGACAGGAGCAAGATGTCCTCTGTGAGGCTCTACCCAGCAGCTGAAGAGACAGATTCAGAGAACCAGAGTCAAACAGTGGATGGTGCTAGAGGACACTTGAAGAATAGTCAGAAGGACTGTGGGACCTAAGGGGATAGGAACTCCACAGGAAAACCAACAGAGTCAACCAACCTGAACCCTTGGAGCTCTAAGAGACTGAGTCACCACCCGAGGCGCATACCAAGGCTCCACAGACCTAGCTCCATGGGTTGGACCTAGGCATCCCTGCACATATGTAGCTTGGTCTTCAAGTAGTCTGGAGTGGGGGCTATCCAAAAAACTGTATAAGAGATGTGGTCTTCTAGCTGGGTGCCTTATCTGGCCTCAATGGGAGAGGAAATGCCTAGCCTCTCAGAGACTTAAAGTGCCAGGGTGGAGGATACAGAGGTAGGGGTTACTCAGAGGAGAAGGGAATGGGGGAAGGATTGTCGGAGGGCATGACTGGGAGGGGATGTAAAGTGAATAAGTAAAAAAAAAAAATTAATTTAATTTAAAAATAAATAAAAGTAGAAGTAAAAGAAAAGTTAGTTACACCCTAATCTAGCTCAGTGAGAGAGTGCTTGTGTAACACGCCCAAGGCCAAGGCTCAATCCACAGCCTCTCCCTGCATACAAGATCTGTGCATTAAGGCACTTTTTTTCTTTGTATTAAAAATTCTTACGAGTAAAACAGAAATGTGTGTATTTGCTAATCAGCAAATGGAAATCCCTGTCTGAAGTAGTATGTACCTACTTCACTGGGTCCTAGAAGAACAACTACACATGCTTTAATTAATTACACTTCCAAATGCTTCAAGTGTCTTACATAAGAGACAATTAGATATCTTAAGCAAAAAACAACAGGCAGACCAGCTCTAATTCTTAGGTCAAGGAAGCACTGTGCAAAAGAAAACTGTTTTATTCAATTATGTAAAAATTTTCTTTCATTAGTCCTCAGAAATGAAGAACAAAATGAGTTACTCTACTAGACCATGGACAGAGGTAAAATGTCAAGTGGGCATCTGAAACAGCAGAGCTTTTGAATGTCCTGGTGAGAGCCTACACAGCAGGAAACCAGAGGGTCTCATCGCACCCCTTTCACTCAGAGCAATGGCAACCTTAGCACATGCACCTGGGTACCACACGCTGACAGAATGTCAGTAATGGCATAGAGCTACAGCTATAATTAAGAGACCCTGGATAATAAAAAACGAACAAATCTTTATTTGGTTAAAATGTCAAACAAATCAGTCCCAGAAATGAGTTACCATGGAGAAGTTCTGCCGGAGCAGTGAGACACCTGAGCTATGAGGTTAATAACACTGTATAAGGATACCAATGGATAAGACCTCAACCTTAACAGGAGAGCAAACACTGATTTATTTTTGTAACTTACTTTTGTCTTAAGAAAGAAAATAAAAACCTGCTTATTTTCTGTGGAGCTGAAAGACAAGAATAATAGGAACTTCTTTACATTTTTTTTTTTTTTCTAAATGGGTCAACTATATATGGGATGGATAAAGCTGTATTGTGTGTGGTTTAGAACAAGGTATGCAGTATTAAGTAGGGTGTCACCCACAAATGCTTACCTTTTAGTATACTGTTCCTTTAGACTTAAAAAAGGAAAGACCAGATATTTATCAGCTAAAGTATGAATCAGAATGATAAATGCAAATAGTTTCTCTCACACAGCCTCATTTATACATCTACCTTCAGTTGCTACCATACAATCATTTCTTCTCTACAGCACAATATAATTACTCTATAAAGAAGAGGACTGCTACTAATAACTACAGTGGATGTCTTTCAGTAAGATCTAGCTAAAAAGTATTTTCACAACCCAACTTCCAGAGAATGGGAAATACACAAATACTCCATACAGCTTTGCAGGAAGTCGTTAAAATGACTTACGTAGGTCAGGCTTGCATGTTGCCTCCATTAAAAATGCTGCCTATAAAAGGATACAGTGAAATTACTTAGAAGATAGTAAGCATCTTAGCTCTAAGAGCTGAACTATATTTGTAAAGATTAAATTCTGTTTTCAATTGTTCCACTCCCTATTCTAATTAAGTAATTCCAGCATCCCTGGCTGGAAAAAATATAGTTTGTCTTTGGAATGTGTGAGAAGTTACTTAATAAATAATATATATTTATCAAAAGTCACTTTCTAGTATAGCCAACACTAGTTTCAAATATTTAGTCATAAATTTAAAAGAATATGCTTACTTATTTTATTCAATACATATGTACCTACTTTACACACTACGGGACTTTTTTCTTCTTTGCAACAAAAAAATACTGAAAAGGAACTCTATTTACTTTAGTTAGGAACTGAGAGATTTTTACAATAACAACAAAAACTATAACTTAAGTCAGTAGTCCTGTCAAAATGGCTCAGGGACTAAGAGCACCGACTGCTCTTCCAGAGGTCCTGAGTTCAATTCCCAGCAACTGCACCATGTTATAACTTAAATCAGTGATTCTTATTATAAATGTGATAAGTAATACACAATCAACAGTGAATTATTGAACATGTTCAAATTATCCTGAATCTTCAAAATAGCATGATACAGCCTTCACCAAAGCAAAAATAAGATTGCTGCCCTCCCCAGTAAGCATTCAGCTTTAGGTAAAGTATCAAGTGCTTACTCTCCTGTGCTCATCTTTCATAATTTTTCACTCTATACATTCAATCTAATTATACCAATAATGACCTTAAATATACTCAAGAATATCACACCAGCTTCTATAAGAAACACCACAAAGACATTATAACCTGAACTGTCAGAGTTGGGAATGTAAGAGTGGCATTCCCGACTCATTCTACAATGCCACAGAGCAGCAATCCCTGTCACACTGCTTCCAAGATGCTCCTGGAAGAACAGACCTGGCAAAGGTGTCCACTCTTCCCTTTCACTACATCAAAAAGAATAACTTGCCCTACCCTATCCACCAGCACATCCTACTGCCTCAACCTTTGAAAGGTGCCCCATACAGACAATTCCCACCCCCTCCACTGATGTCATCACCTCTCACCCTGAGGTCGCCTCTGCCTCCTAACTAGTTTCCCATTGTCCCTCTGAATGCACCACAATCCCATACTAAATACTGCAATGTAAGTGATTCAGGACAGAATGTGGAACACTGCCAGGTCTTCTGTAATTTTTTTTCCTTTATTTTTCTCCATCATACTTTCTGACCAATATACTATATGATCTGCTTAGTTACTGATTTTCTGACTACTACAAGGACAAAAATGTCATAAGGACAACAGCATTGTCTATTTTTTCCTTTACTGTTATATGCAACTAAATGGAACAGTGTAAGACATTTAGGTTTAAGTATATTTCTATTGATTTATTCAGTACAATAAATGTGTTTTGTATAGGACAGGATAAGACACAATGGTGTCAAGAACCCTTTATTGAAGAGGCTGTCTTTTTTGGCACCTTTGTTAAGGGGCTGCAGTTGCAAGGCTTTACTGCATTCCACACTGTGTTCTACTGGTCTATGTGTCTGTTTCACGTTTCTATTATTATGTTCAGTTTGAAATCAGGGATGGTGGTACCTATGGCTTTGTTCTTTTTATTTTTTTTTTATTTTTTATTTTTTATTTTTTGTCTTTTGGGATTACCTTTTTATATTTGGTAAAAAACTAAATTGATATTTTAATGAAGACTGGACTGAACCTGTCAGTTTAATAATATAAATTGTCGAATGCATGAATATTGGAAGGCCTCTGCAGTTTCTGTTTTATAGTTCTTATTGTAAAGTTATTTTAGTTCCATATTTAAATGTATTACTAAGGTGGGTGTGCAAGCCCATATGCATTGGAGGTGCTAACTGTGAAACAGGTTGATGCCACAACTCAGGACTGAGATTTTAGAGAGAATGATTTTCTGGTTCTGAAGACTTCCATTGGTGATTAAAGCTTTAAATAGCCTAGACAAGTTTTGTTGCTGCTGCTGCTGATTACACAAAGCACTTATTTTCTGTATTTTTGTGCACATATACCAACCACTAGAGGGTTTTCAGAAACATTTATTCTTTCCAGAGGTCTTAACTGTCCTTATATCATCTTATTCTGAAGAGATTAATTTGCGTGGGAGGAGTTGGGGCTAAAAAGGAAGAATGTTATATAATGAATCTGTTCAACTAATGTCAGAAAACTTCCTTGAAAGGGCAATTATCCTTGGTAGTTTTTAATCAGATAATATAGAACTGTCATTTTTCTCATTGTTCTCTCATGAAAGGAGGCACTGGAAACACTCTAATTCAAAGGGTCAATGATTTCCTTAAATTTCATGAAATACCAAGTTACTATATAAAGCAGAATACATTTTATACTGAACTACCTGGAAAGAGTCAACTTGAAGCACCCGCTGTCAGTTATCTTGTCAAGACTAAGAGAACTTGTGACGCTCTCCTCCTCCTTTTGTAGAACGTGGTGAAGGGAAAGGGGAAAGAAGACTGGAGAATTACTTGAAGCATCAATAGGAAAAGAGAGAAAAGAAACTTTTCTTAAGGCCATTGGCTAAAATCTTGCTTTACCAATGAAGTACTTTAACTAGTTTGAAAGAAGACTGGTTGCTTTAAGAAATGGAGAAGTAAAAAAAAACCAAAAAAACAAAACACAAACAAAAACCACGGAGCCGGGCGTGGTGGCGCATGCCTTTAATCCCAGCACTTGGGAGGCAGAGGCAGGTGGATTTCTGGGTTCGAGGCCAGCCTGGTCTACAGAGTGAGTTCCAGGACAGCCAGGGCTACAGAGAAACCCTGTCTCGAAAAACCAAGGAAAAAAAAAAAAAAAAGAAAAAGAAATGGAGAAGTAAAAAGCTCTTAGATGCTCAGAGCACAGCACACAGCACAAGGGGATTGGATAAATGAATAATGGGATATTTAATGCTAAATATTTTGTTACAATCTTATTAAACTTGAGAGACAGTCTTATTTTATATCTAAAACTCCAGAGATGTATACAGGTTAACTAACAGGAGGAAGGTATCCAGAAAGATCAAGATCTTGAGTCTAATATCTTAACTGTTAACTCATTTTATACTGTTTCCATGGTCCTTCTTCTAATGGAATTCTTTCATGATTTTCCCCATCAGGGTAACTCTGTCATACAAGCACAAAAGTGATTACAGTATTGGGATTGGGTTACATCTAATTGAGCTGTTGGCTAAAGGGGTCCCATGGGAATCCCCCAACAAGGCAGGCTGTTGCCAAGACAATAATAGGTCGCTCTCTACAAACTGACAGCAAGGTCTCATTGTGGAAACAACATCTGTGTAACTCACTGAACATGGAGAAGTTGAGTGGTGCCTACAGAGAGCCTTCACCGATGTTCTAGTGTCTTTGGTACAGGAAGGTACTCTATGTTATCAAAATAGAAGCATAAACACCAACTTAGCCACAAACCCTTTGATCAGAGGTTTACTGCCTGATAAAATCCTGTTAATACTGTCCTATGCTTAGGGCAATGGGGGAGTAACCAACCAATATAAGATTTGACTTAAGGCCCACTCCACAAGATGGATCCTATACCTGACACTGTTTGAGTGACCAATAACCTGAAATTAGATAGCCCAGGAACCTAGGGTAAGACAAAATACTACTCTTCTTTAAAAAAAAAAAAAAAAAGTAGTAGCAATAAAATGAGTCCTAGTGACATTCTGCTATACTCATACATCAGTGTCTTCCTTGGTCATCATCAGAGACTCACCCCACTGCAGTAAATGGGAACAAAGATAAAGACCCACAACAGATATTATGCAGAAAGAGAATTCTTGGAACATTCAGCCTTAACTGGGATGTGACTATCAAATCCTTCCTCTCAGGGATCAGGGACACTGAAGAAGAAGAGGTAGAAAGAATATAAGAACCCGAGGGGATGAAGGACACCAAGAAAAAAAAAATCCCTTTAAATCAACACAAGCAAATCTCCTGTGAACTCACAGGGACTGAGCCAGCATGCACAGGGCCTGTCCAAGTCTGCTCCAGGTCCTCTGCATGTATCTTATAACTTAGTACAGTATTTGTACGCTATTCTTGAGTGTGCAGATGAGTCTCTGTGCCCTCCCTCGGGTATTTTCCTTCTGTTTGCTTGTTTTATTCAATTCTGATGTGATAGGATTTTTAAAATTTAATTTATTACTATCCCTTAGAAGCTTGTTTGTTTTCTAATGAGAGACAGAAAGGGAGTGGATACAGATGGGAGGGAAAAATAGGAGAAACTGTGAGGAGAACAGGGAGGGTAAACTGTAATTGGATTATGTTATGTGAAAAACAATTTTTAATAAAAGGAAAAAAAAAGATGTAGCCCTTGGTCTCTATCTCTATGTAATTCTAAGTGGTCAAGTCAATCTCTTCACCAAATGAGTTTCATTTTACTGCACTTTGTGAATTATAATCTGACCCAGGGTTAGCTAGCTAAAAACACAACAAAAATCTTTCCTTTTTTACAAGAAATACTTACATTGAATAAGACAACTCAAAAGGTAATGGCTATAGTGGTTGGAATACATTCAGCAGACTCTATTCAGGTTGAGGACGTCCATACACTCAAGTCTGGCACTCTCATTTCTAGGTGTATACCCACAGAAGTGTATCCTACTCATCAGAAGACAAACTCAGGACCACTCAGAGCCACACTTAACAGTCTTAGTGTGGAAACAATTCTAAGGCTAGCAACAGCATAACAGAAGGATGGATATGCCTTCGCATAGTTACAGTGGAGGAGATAAAGCATGTCTAGATGGAAAATATGAAGAAATCTTGTAAATATATCAGGAATAAATGAAATTACACAGGAAGTTTGTGTGTATGATTACACAAAGAACAAAACCAAGCCAGACAAATGTAGCCGGAGCATCAGGTACTGATTATCCTTCAGGGAGGATGGGCCTGAAGCAGGTGGTCTAAAACACGTGATCCTCTGCTGGATATGATCTTGGTGCTGATTAGCTTACACATGTTCTTTCTTTGAGAAAAACACCAAGTGTTACACTATACTAAGTTTTTGTTATACTAAGAAAAAGTTATTTCAAAAAGTGAAGCATTTTATTCTTGATGGTTTAACAGCACAATGTTTGTACTATAATATTAATATGAATAGGCTTCTTATCTCAAAAATCAGACCTAAAACAGGGGTTAAGAAATAATTTTCCTTTCAATTGCTGCCTAAACGTTTGCAGACAGTGCATCCCTTTTGCCATAAGAAGTATATTTCAGAACTCTGATTTATACTTGTTGCCACACATCTCCAACCAAATTAGGGGATTAGCACGGGCCACCATACAGTCAGTTTAAGTATTATAAATAACAATTACTAATAAATAGGAGGTTTTAAAACTCAAGATGTACTGCCAAAATAACACAATTATTCCCTTTTTGCTAAATTAACTTTGTATTCCTAACTTCAAGATGCAAGACTGAGCACATGACATGATGATTTGCTCCTTAAGGGGAAAGTCAAATTCAATGTCTTCTTTTTCACCTTGTAAAAAGGTCTTTGAGTAAAACACTTTATTGTCTAGTATTTTGTTGTTGTTGTTAGAATGACTATAGAAGAAAATCAACATTTTCTAAGAATTTCCTAGCCTTTCATTTGCAAAAAATATCAACTGACAAACATCAAGATCTGTACTTACAAAGAGATATGAAAAAAAAGACCCAGTATATAGTTTATTTAAGACTATTTCTTCCACTAGAATATTTAGTACATAGGAAAAAATAGCTTTTGATATAAATATTTTATAGAAGAAGGAAAGGGGCAAAGAGAAAAAGCAGACAGGCAGGAAGTCAAAGTTTATTTAAAAGCTCTTTTGCAAAATAATCCTTCACAAAGATGACAGAGATGAGTTAGTGGAAAGAATGAACATCCCAAGGCACACTAATATACCGTTCTTCACAAAGTTTATTATGAAGAATTACTTTACTTTGTCAACTTCCTTACCAATCATGATATTATAACCTACTATAACCTACCCCACTTTTTGGAAAGTTATGCAGATACAGAAATAAGCCTTACCAATGAGGTAAAGGATCTCTGCAGTAAACTTTACTGATACACTAAAAAGAAAGCAAAAAAGAAAGAAATTGAAAGAGACACTATACAACAGAAGAACCTTCCAAGTTTCTAGACTAGCAGAATCAATTATGTAAGAATGGCTGTGTTACCAAAGTAATCAATTTATAGATTCAAATCCAATCCCAATCAAAATCCCAAAGACATTCTTCAGAGAACTAGAAAAGAAAATTCTAAAATTCATGTGAACACTAAAGACACAGATAGCGAATGCAGACCCAGGCAGAACACCCCATGACATACTGTGACAAAGACAGCACGGCACTGGCATAACACATGTGGGCCAGTGGGAAAGAATACAAGAATACAAGACTCAGAAAGAAATATAGACATCTTTAACCTTTGACCTTCTAATGTTTTTTTTTTTTTTTTCCCATAACAAAGCTGTTACAAAATACATTAGAGAAAAAGTACCCTATTCAACAAATAGTGCTGGCAATCTGGATAGCCACATACAAAAGAATGAACTGGGATTTGTATCTCCTACCTACCACACACAAAGCAGACCAAGATGGATCATGGGGCTTAATTAGGACAGGTAAGGCAAGGACAGGGTTCCAAAAGTGCATGAAATACTGGCATGGATTACATGAATTCAAAATGGTCCTGTACAGGTGAGAGAAATCTAGAGTAAAAACGCTGCCACAGAGTGGAAGAGCAACTTGCCAGATTTGGATATATAACAGTATCTAGAACATAGAAAGAACTGTAAAAATTAAACATGCAAAACACAAAATGCTGATCAATAAATTATCAAAAATTGGCAAATAAACTGAACAGACCCCTCTTAAAACAGAAAACACAAATGACCAATAAAGTTTTAAGGAATACTCAACATCCTTATCTTTCAGTAAAATGCAAATTTAAACTCCTTTAAGTCTTCACCTTGATACCCTTAGAAAGGCTGTCATTAACAAAACAAATGCTGGAGAGCAGCTGGAGAAAACCCACAACCCTTATTCACAGCTAGTGAGACAGCATTGCCACCAGAGAAATCTGTGTTCTTTCTACTGCCTCACCCCAATTGTCAAGCTGACAGAAATTAGAGTCACTTGGCCAGAGGGAACCTCTCTTAAGGTACTGCCTCCCTGACTGGTCTTTGGGACTGTTTACATGGAGTCATTTTCATGGCTGCTCATTAAGATGAGCGGGTGGTGCCACCCCGGGGTAGGTGAGGATGGGCTGAATGCCACAGGAAGCTGGGTAAACAGGAGAGCAAGTCTGCATTCCTCTGTGGATTCTGCCCCTGCTCCTGTTTGAGTTCCTGACATGACTATGTTCAGTGATGGACTGTGATCAGCAAGTATAAGCCAGAACAAGCCGCTTCTGGTCACTGTGTTTATCCTAGCAACAGAGAAGCAAATTTGGATATGAGGTTTACCTGAAAACATAAAACTAAAACGTCTGCATGACCCAGCTCTACTGTTACTGGGTACATCCTAAAAACTCTAAAGGCTCCCACAGAGATGCAGGTACACCCAGGGTCACTTGTTCACAATAGCCAGGGATGTGCCTCACCTGGAAGTCCGTCAACAATGAACAGCTGATGAAAATCCAGAACATATATGCAATGAACTTTTATTTAGTCAAAAGAAAAAATTAAATTTTTTTGTAATATTAATAGATCTAGAATTACTTTATTAGATGAGGAAATGTATTCTCAGAAAGAAAGAAGTCCGTGAGAGGAGAGAAAAGAAAATTTAAATTAGACTGACAAAAGAAAATTTTAAAAAGTATTAAAATGCAATAATGAAACAATTATCTTGTATAGTAACTTAAAAAGGTGAAAACCAACTGCACAATGTAAGATGAAGGTGAGAGAGAGCAACAGCTGTGGTGGTCTTACTAATTGCAGTGAATGTTGTGACCTTTCACCCACTGTGGTTACAAATGACAAAGGACAGGAACACATAAATTTTGTTTGCATTTCTTTACTATAAATTTGAATAACCTTCTTAGTATTCAACACTAGAAATTCAAGTATCTTCAAGATGAAATTGCCCAAGAAGTTGTGAATCCAAGTTCCCGAAGATGCATAAACAGTGCCAGATGCCATGGCTCAGGGGACAATTTCAGAAAGTCACTCATCCAGCAAACTAAACTACAGCATTACTATTCTACCATAAGCGATAGAGAAATCCATTTAGCACAACAACTATGCACTCTACACTCTGTAATGAAACCACAGTCTAATCTAGCATGAACACAAATAATCTCAGAAAACAATGTGAAGTGATGGTAAGTTCATTCTGTAGACAAAGCAAAAATCATTAGCATATCACATGGTCCGCCTTTGTGATGGTTTGTATATTCTTGGGCCAGGGAGTGGCACCATTTGGGGGTGTGGCCTTGTTCGAATAGGTGTGACCTGGTTGGAGTAGGTGTGTCACTGTGGGTATGGGCTTAAGATCCTCACCCTAGTTGCCTGGAAGTCAGTCTTCCACTAGCAGCTTTTGGATAAAGACATGGAACTCTCAGCTCTGCCTGTGCCATGCCTGCCTGGATACTGCCGTGCTCCCACCTTGATGATAATGGACCAAACCTCTGAACCTGTAAGCTAGCCCCAAGTAAATGTTGTTTTTTATAAGACTTGCCTTGGTCATGGTGTCTGTTCACAGCAGTAAAACCATAACTAAGACAACCTTTCAGATAACACTATTCTTAACTAGTGTATACGTGGGAAGCCTATGAAGACTTATCAAAATTAATTTTGAGTATTAACTGGATTTAGGATTATAGAACTCAAACATTTAAATTAGGTTTCTTTTAAAAAGAGTACTGTATTACAGTATGAGCCAGGCCCATTCAGAATAGTCAGTCAGAGCAGAATGTTTGCTAAACACCCAAGTTTCCTTGTGGATAATGTGATGATCATAGCATGCTGAAGAAGGTTTTAGTTTCTTTGCCTTCTTCCACTGGTTACATTTAAAATGCCATTTTTAGACTAATTTATAAGTAAAATGAACAGGATAATATATGTGCTATCAATCTATCAATTGCTGTTACATAATCAGGATTCAAGATCTCTCTCTGTGACCTAGCAAAACACTCCACTCTTCCTTACCAAAGTACTACACAAATGACTCAAAATCTTCCTCACCTACAAAATGCTTTCAAATTTCAGATGTAATGCAACTAATAACAAGAGCCTTTTAGAGAAAATTTCAGCAATATTTGCATATAAAATATAGGCTTTATATAGCTTAGGCACTTTTCAAAATAATATTTTTAAAGATAAACTATTAATGTCAAGGGTAATTAAAATGGGTGGTCTTACTTTTGTGTAAATTTATTTTTTATATAAATATTCACTTTCCTTTTCATCAGGCAGGCTACTCTAGTGGAGCCAGGGTTTCAGTATAGCTAGCCCTAGCTGTCCTGAA
The DNA here is from genome assembly GCF_900095145.1 of Mus pahari. NCBI lineage: Eukaryota > Metazoa > Chordata > Mammalia > Rodentia > Muridae > Mus > Mus pahari. The sequence continues at coordinate 133,325,004 of NC_034594.1, forward strand.
GCTCCTGCCTCCTCTGCCTCCTAAGCACTCGGAATAAAGGTGTGCACCATCCAGTGTGCCTGGCCCAGCAAACTGCCTTGCAAGAGAGTCCTCAAGGTATTTGTTAGCATTTTGACTGACAATACAATATAAGCCGTGTGTGAGTATGTGTAATAAATTATTTAAAAGAATAAAGTAGGTGTGGGGGTGTACATCAATGGTAAAATATATACATGGATGAGGTAGGGCTCCATCCTCATACCACTGTCCCAAAGAAAACAGATAAAATATATCCAGTCAACTAAGGGAACTAAAAAGAATAAAATAAACAAATATAGACAACAAAGGTATTTAAAAAATGAATAATTGATATGTTCTACTGCCTAAAATTATAAATGGGATGAGGCTGTAATTCAGTGGCAGAATCCTTGTCAGGCATGCAGAAAACAACAAGAGGATGCATGTGTCATAAGGGAAGGGGAAGCGAAGGAGAGAGCAGAGGACAGGGCAGGGCGGGAAGAAGAGCTAATCATCTAAAATGTTTATCATTTTTCTTTCTTGGAGGAACCAAAACTACCACATACACACGGGGAGCTAACAAATGGAGGAGTTAATTACGGGGTTGGGGGTGGGGGAGGGCTTGTTCATATTCCTGATTGTAGTATAAGCACAGCAATAGTAAAAACCGCTTACTCTAAATACATTTAACTTTTTCAAAAGTTACACTGATGATATATTAATCACAGATATAGGCTTATTAGGAATGTAATTATACAAATTTAGCCATGTAATTTTGTTTTGTGGAAATTATATAAGCCTTAATATTTTTATTCCTGACAAACAGTAAAATTATGTAATCTTTATTAAAAATTCAAATGAAATTTTGGTCCGTGAGTGTGGGTTAATACTATGAAAAAGGAAACTAACTGTTTCTAAGCAGACTTTTTTACGTTGCCATAGGGAAGAAAGCTGGACACTGTACCTCACACAGCAGAAGGTCAATGATGTGGAACACCATGCAGAGTGGAAACTTGGCAGTAAAGAGAGTGAGGAACCACTGGGATGCATACATATGAGCTTCCAGGTTCAGATCACAGAAGTGGCTGTACAGGTCTGGCAGCTGTTCCTAAAAGCCAAAAGGAAAGGTTTAGGGGAATGATTACCAAGGAAGTTTTGTCACTTGCAACAACTATAATGTGCACCTGCATGTCAGTGCACAGAGGTGATGACAGGAGATGGGGATGGACAGATGAGTGTGGACAGAAACGACTGGGTACAATAGGATTATCCTTGCTAACAAGAGAGAGAGTTCCTGATTCCTGGAAAAATCTTGTTCTCTCAGAACACCTTCATTCTAATGACAATTTTTAGTCTAAGGTAAGAGACAGGATTCACGTCCTACCCACCTAGAAACAAAATATATCTTCACACTCACAGACCATAATTTCATTTGAACTTTTAATAAACATTAGATCATTTTATTATTTGACAGTTGTAAATGTTGCAAATTCTCAAACATTATCTGAGGTATACAGTATAGTTTTAGAATAATTTTGAGTACCCCGAAAACTCTAAAACATGACCAGATATAAAAACCTATCTGTGGACTAGAGAGATGGCTAAAGAGCTCAGAGCTTTTGCTGATCTTCCAGAGGACCTGAGTTTGGTTCCATGCACCCAGATCAGGTAGCTCGCATCTACCAGGAAGGAAGGAAGGAAGGAAGGAAGGAAGGAAGGAAGGAAGGAAGGAAGGAAGGAAG
>NC_034594.1:133326917-133348339 GCF_900095145.1 Mus pahari
GAGAGAGAGAGAGAGAAAGAAAGAAAGAAAGAAAGAAAGAAAGAAAGAAAGAAAGAAAGAAAGAAAGAAAGAAAGAAAGAAAGAAAGAAAGAAAAGAAATCGATCTTTAAATATCCCATCATGATCATATAAAAAATGACAAAGTAAAACTGTACAAGAGTGCAATACAAGATAAATAGTTCCTAACAATGCTATTTATCTTGTAGAGTGTGTGTGTGTGTGTGGGGGGGGGGAGAGTGAGCAAGAGAGAAAGAGAGAGACAGAGACAGAGATAGAGAGACAGAGAGACAACCATTTTTATATCAAATGCTCATATTGAAGAGGACTCAAATGTATCTATTTGATGGTTTAAATGAGGTATCAAAATTGTTATTGAGCCCAACTTGATATATTAGATATAAAGGAATACTAACTTTTGAAAAAAAAAAAACAACTAACTTTTATATCTGAAAAGTGAGAAATAATAATAAAACAAAATAAATGTATTTATAGTCTGGAAGTTGCATTCATTAAACTTTCATAGTAAAATATTGCTCATTAACTCTGTTAGTGATTTTGATAACAATAAATTCATGGGTGATAGAATTTCCCATTTTTCCTTACCTGCATTAGTTTCTCAAGTTGATAGAATTTGCAATGAAGATCTTCAAAATTGTTTCTGTATAAGTCTCTCAATTTATAACCATACATAATATTCACCAAAACACAGAATGCTTGCTCCTCCGGCATCTACGGGAAAACACACATAAGAAAAATGAATGAATGCCGTATGTTCAGACTAACCTTTTATTCTCAAGTGAAGCTGCCTTGCACCTCTATCACCTAAAATACTGTTCTTAACATCAAATCCCAAGTAAGCCTCATGATCTTCTCTTGGATTTCTTCACAAGTGGCTGTTCAAAAAGTTGCATCCCAAGTACCATAGCCAGTCTTAGAGAAATTAATTCATTCAGTCTCTCTATAAGTGGATGACAATTAGCTGAATATTTTATCAACTGGCATCTTACGGGGATGGGGGTGGGGAGGAAATGCTAGTATCTCCTTTAATGTGGTAAAACTGCTGAAGTAGATAGGTAGTTTAATGCCTTTGGGCCTGCCTACACAGAGTTTCTGCACAGCCAAGATACAGGCACTGTGGGAGGCACTGAAAACAAGAATTGAGAGGAATAGACCTTGACGACCAATGAGTGCACAGCAAACTCACATGATTTAAAATTAAATCTTGGGACAGGTGAGACTGGGTGTGTGAAAAGCATTGCTACAGCTAGAGTACACGTAGAGGTCTGATCCAGAATGGGCCAGATCATAATAAATCATTCAAAATAACCACAGAGCAACAACAGGAAGACACAGATTTCTGTTTATCTTTAGACACGCAATATAAATAACACATTTACCTCCTCAATGTCTCTCTTCTTCATATAAAGAATATAGCACATCCAATTAATACACATGAAAAAGTTCGACTTTGATGCAAAAAAAAGTAAACAATACTATGACAACTAACTGACAATTCTAGCCCATAGTCAATACTCGGATACCTAAAATGAATTTATGTCTGTAGTCTTAGCACTTAGGAGAGGCAAAATGATATGACACGAAGGTAGTCCTCAGAGACACAGCATGTGGTGAGCACGGGCTGCTGTGACACTATCTCAGAAAAGCAAGAAAGACAGCTAAAGCCGGGCGTGGTGGCACATGCCTTTAATCCCAGCACTCTGGAGGGAGAGGCAGGNGGATTTCTGAGTTCAAGGCCAGCCTGGTCTACAAAGTGAGTTCCAGGACAGTCAGGGCTATACAGAGAAACCCTGTCTCGAAAAACCAAAAAAAAAACCAAAAAAAAAAAAAAAAAAAATACAGCTAAATGGAACAATATTAGTACTTGATCCAAGAAACTTTTGAAAAAAATCTGTATTTTCTGAACTTCAGTAGTTTTATATTTTAAAACAATTAAGATTGAATACTGGATATGCCTGTACTTTTGAATCTCTCCTACAGTTTCCCCAGCAGTTCCTTACTTAAAACAAAACCACTAAAATGACTGTTAGGCTATTATAATGATTAATGTTTCACTGAACAATACAATTCAATTTATTACTGTTATGCAATTAGTCTAAAATATTAAACAATGAATTTTTAAATAAAATATTAAGGTGCGGGAACATGGTAGATCTTTAATACCAAATTCAGATTTTACTATGTACTCAAGTTTCTTCCAAAAATCAGTTATTAGACTGGGAAAAAGAGAAGATAAACAGTAAAATTTTGTAATTTAAGGTATGACAGTGTCCTCCACGGTTATCTAAAATACAAAATGAAACACCTGCCTAGTATAAGCTCTGAAAATGGTGTAATGTAATCAGATGTTGCAATCACTGTTAGGTAACAAGTGTTGGCAAGGATTTGTCATCTGTATTGATAAGGACCATCAATGGACAGAAACCATTAATGGACGGAGACCACCTCTAAGTCTCACAACAAACTCTGTTTTACAAAGGAAGCCTTTAAGAACCATGTATTGTACATAATATATTTTTGATAAAACCTGAATTTTGATGAAAATAATCTCTGCATGTACTATAAAACTGTTTTTATTCCACCTCATTATGTTTTGCATCTTTTGATCTACCTCTTTCTCTGAAGTCAGTAAGTATTTCACAGAGTTCCTGATTTTCTTTTAAAGATTTATTTATTTTTATTTTTGAGTACATTGTAGCTGTTTTCAGACACACCAGAAGAGGGCATCAGATCCCATTCCAAATGGTTGTGAGCCACCATGTGGTTGCTGGGAATTAAACTGAGGATCTCTGGAAGAGCAGTCAGTGCTCTTAACTGCTGAGCCATCTCTCCAGCCCCCCCACCCCGATTTTTTTTCAACAAAGAGTCATAAGCTCATGAGTCTTCGTTTTCCACTCATATACTGAAAAGCAAATAAAATGATAGCTGCCAGCTATTTGCTTACTTTCTCCTTGAGTGCTCAGTGGCTTCTATATGTTACCAATTTAAATGAGCAGGATCAGGGGCCAAAAGAAAAGTGGTTGTGTATACAATGATTAATTTTAGAAATAATAGCAGCTACCATTATTAGACATACTCATGAGTCCACTTGATTCACAAAATCCTTAGAGTAGGTCTAATTTTACATTTGAGAGGCAACACTAGTGAAGTTCAGAGGCGTTAACTAATTAACCATAACTTTAAGTCAATTAAGGAAAGTCTGGGTTTCAAGTCACTGCTGTTATTTTGTGATATGCACAAAGTAAGTCATACTCTTTATACTCATAACAAGGTCCTCAGTCCTCAATAAGCCTACAAGGGTAATGATATTATTTACATATTAACATGAAGCAACTGAACCCCAGCTTAGGAGTCCTGCCCAAGGTCACATTAACCTAAAAGAATTTAAAGAATGATTCAAATTTATAGCTGCTCTGTTAACTATTGTTTGAAGGGGTTCTGTCTTGAAAGGGCAGACAAGCATAGCTACAAACAGAGATTTAGGATCATAAAATATAAGGCCTGATTTCAAGCTCATTAAAATTTCTGCCACAGAGTTCCCAGTTTTATGCCAATAAATAGCTCCCAAATCAAGGCCTATCATACATGGCAGAAAAACTCCTGAAGAATATGCTACAAAGAGCTTTGGTTATAAACATTTATAATAGACATTTGGAGGTTGCTATCTTGATTCTGTGGAATCTTGATTTCTAAGACAAATAGTAAGTAGCTCTGTTTCTCATTTCTTTTTTATAACATTTTATTATTATTATTATTATTATTTTATGTGTGTGTGTTATGTACATGTGTGTATGCCACATGCATAGGTGGGTGTCCACAGGGGCCAGAAGAGTTCTCTGGAGCTAGAAATAATGATTGTGAGCTGCCTGACTTGGATGCTAGATACATAACTCAGGGCCTCTAGAATAGCAGCTTAACCACTGAGCAATCTCTCCAGCCCAGACTGCTTGTCACTTTTTATTGCCACTGAGAAAGTCATATCTTAATTCTGTCTCTGAAGGAAATTCCATTACAGGACTAATAACTTTTTAATCAATTTTATTCTGAAATACAGTATACAAAATACAAAAAGTCAAATGTATATTCTCTAATAAATAACTGATCATAAAGCAAAAAAAAAAAAAAATGAACTCAGGGCCTAATGCAACCACAAGCTAGTCAAAGAAAGAGAATATTGTTTTAACATTAAAGATCCCTTTGTAACACAGGTACTGGAATGAGGTCCCAGCACATATGCAGCAAATGTTCAGCTCAATCTCCATGTGGGTCTCCCAATAAGTGGAGCAGACCCTCTTCCTAAAGCTGTAGCCTGACTGTGATATCAATTCCCTGACAGGGCTGCCTTGTCTGGCCTCAGAGGGAGAGGATGTGTGTAATCTAGCAGAGACTTGATGTGCCAGGGTTGGGAGATAACCAGGGGAGGACCCCACCTTCTGAAAGGAGAAAGGGAAGAAGGATGGAGAGAGATTATCAGAGGTGGTGTGGTGCTGGGAGGGGAGTAGCACTTGGGATATAAATAAATAAACAAAAAGATCCCTGTGTAAACCTTTTCAGTCATGAACCCCTTCCAATACATCTTTCTAAAAAATTCACTATCCTGCTTTCAACAGGAACCATTACGTTGTTGCACTATATAGTTCTTTCCATCTAAATAATATTCTAAAGGGAAAAGTAATTGTTATTAGATGTTATACAAAACTGAATCATACAAAATGTAATCTTAGACATTCCTTTCTTTAGTATTTCTTTAATATTATAAATATTATTGTAATTTAATTTCTAAAATAGTTTAAAGTTGTTGTGGTTATACCCTCTAACCACAGATAATATATTTCTTATAGCTCACTAAATGGATTAACAGCATCTGTTTGAGAATTCTTGCACTGCTTAACCTACTCAATGTCACAAGCTATTGCCAAAGCCTCTGACATTTTTCTAAGCACAGAAGAATCTAATTTTAAAAGACTACTTAAATATTACACTCTTGAAAATTCAAAACTTTACATTTGAATATGCTTTTCGTTTTCTCATCCCTCTGAGATAAAGGACTGTGGGTGAGGGAAGGGCAGCAATCCACAAAGCAGCAGACAGTGATTAATATGCAGCTTCAAGGATGGCTGCAGAAAAAGCAGCAGCAGCAGCTTATGTAACTGATAAAGTATTAGTCAGCAGGACCCTAATAACATCTCCCTGGGCCCTGAGATGGTGTAGCTGATTAATACTTTAGAATAGCCTATTGTCTTCTATTGGCTTAGACAACAGAGAAAAATAATTCAGGAAAAAAGCCTTTCTGTATTCAAAGTAGCTGACAGGTTGATAGGTGAACAACATATTGATTAATTTCACAAAATAATATAAATTACAAATTAGGATATATTTTTATTAGTATGATGCTGAATATCAGTTAATCTTTTCTTAAGGACCCTGAAAGCATTTCTGTCTTTCACACTATTTCTAAAATACATAGCAACAACTACATAATTCAATTAATTTAGAGTATAAGAGACATTAATGATATGTGTCTTGGGATATACTTTAGGAGATATTTTTAGTGATCAACCTCACAAAGGCTGACTTACTATATGGCCTTCATTACTGTAAACTGGAAACACAAAAAGTTCTGAGTATTTAACTTTTCTAGTTATTTGCCTCATTCTTGCTCTCCTTAGGAGGCAAGAACAGGATGTATTTCCAAATAATTACAAACCTGAAATAAGCCAAGTCTCCCAGAACCTCAAACAAACAGGGGATTTCTTAGGGCTCTGTTCTTACTGAGCTTTAATCAATGCAGCATCATGTGTTTATAAAAGAGCTATGTTATGTTGGGATTTCTTTTCCTTCCAGTAGTCCACCTTAGAGGGAAACTTTGTAAAACCCAGGAAGTAAACAAAACTTAGAGTTTTACAAGACTCAGGAATGAAATAAAGTTAGAAGTCTCAAGAAACTCCTAAATGTTCGTTAGAATGGTCACCAGTACCTTCCCCTGAGTTATTGAACAGTAAGAACTGTCACACAGAAGGCTTTCCAGCCAGCTGCACATTGTGCCAGGAGTGCTAGGAGTTCAGCTTCTCTGTGCTGCTGCTTAGGCTGCAGTGGACATTTTGGTGAGGCAGCTGCCCCTGAGCCCTCCATGCTCCCATCAGTAATCCTGCCCCTACACCCCAGCTAAACTTGGGTCTGTCACTGCTGCTGTCAAAGGTAAGTAGATACCTTGTTCACACCTCCCTAGGACAAGTGAAACATGATGCACAGAGGTAACAATGGCTTATTTCAGAGACTATTCTGTGCAAAACAAAGCAGTAAAACCCTTGACTTGCATCTCAGCTTTTCACCTCAGTGAGGACAAAACTTTAGAACTGGCTTTCTCTGTGAAGAACACATGCCATTCAGTGGGCTGCTGATAGCTCTAATTGCCTTAGAAACTCCCCTTTCAAAGATTTTAAAACAAAATTAATCATTAATCCCAACTTCTTCTATTCACTCTAAATGTCCAGTCTCCTGTGGGACCTAACTATTTTAGATACTACTTGCATTCTGTGTTGGAAAATTATGATAATAAAGTGTTTGATATCACAGACCATCACAAGAAGACATGAAGATGTAAAAAAGAAAAAGAAAGCAAGGCTGCAAGAAGTACCAAAGCACCTGATGCTGCACAAAACGGGAGAGTAACCTAAAGTGAGGTGAGGTGAGTCATGACAACAGCGCCATGGGCATCGCTCTTACGAGAATGAGGAAATCAGCATTAAGACTGAGTCTACTACAAATGCTCATTCATTTCAAGTGCCAGACTCAGCAGTGCCTTAGTTTCACCTGGTTGGGCCTTTCCGCTGCACCAGACACTATGCATTGTTTCCTTCTTTATGGAAGACTCCTCTTCCTCCTCAGACAGTTCAGTGTTTAATGTTCTCAGATTCCATCCTCATTTTCTTAGTCTTGTTTACTCTTCTGAGATTATAGATTTCCTCTCATCATGTCAGCTTTGGTATCTCCCCAAGTATCAGCTCCTAGTGTCAGTGGGCTGCTAGACAGCTCTAACAGTCTCAGAACCTCCCCCACCAATTCAAAGATTTTAAAACAAAATTAATCATTAATCCCAACTTCTTCCATGAACTCTAAATGAATATAATTCTTTTAGCTAAAAGCATCGTAGCCGCCAAGTACCAAGCTGGAGAAATAGGCGTTTCACCTTTCACTTCCTTTCACTAACCCGGAAGCTGCTCACTTTCCTTCGAAACGTTTCTTACTTTCTCCCTTTTCCCAGTCCCAGCATGTCATGGAATCTAGCTAGTCTCTCCACAGCTGTTTGTTCTCTTCAGCTTTGCCCTCTAAGAAAAAACAAACACAAGAATATGAATGTCTACCCTTGCCCAGTGGCTTCTCATTTGTGTTGGAAGGAGGTCACTTTAATGAAATGAGTGTGTAGTCCTTATCATGTGGCCCATCCCTATCATATCATTTTTACCCCACATGTACACAAGTGTGGTTTCTCTCTAAATAGAGTACCAATTTGTTTTCATACACTTGATCTCATTCATTTTGTCTACAATTCTTCAACTTTAATTATTATTTCTTGCTAAAATAGCTACCTGTTCCAGAAAGTTGTTCTAACAGTTCAGTCGGAACCGGACTGGGCAAGTCCGTGGACTATCTTGCCCAGGGCCTCACTGTGATGAGCACATTAAGTTCTCCAGTGAGCATTTATTGTTTCTCTCATCAGAAATATCAATGAAGACACAGAAAGGAGAATAAGAATTTGTTTGAATTGCTTGTATCCCATCCTAGATACAAACTACAAATGTAATCCCACTTCAAAGCCCAGAACCTGGCAACTGATGCTAAATGAAAGTGACTGACAGGAAGAAGTTTATAAAAATAAATCAGAGAAAATCTAGCAGATTTTCCTTGTTATAGTATAATAGTTCATAGTGGTCTGAGTTCTGATGTTTGTGCTTATGCTGATATTTTTATTCAAGATAGCTAAGCTAAAATTAAATCCAAATAAGCAATTTATTTGCTTCTAGATAGCAAAACTAATTGAAAAACTCTTTGGCCAACAATTTCTGGCCCAAATTGAAAACTATCGCATGGGCAAGAACTAATCTCTGACACTATTAATGATACTCTGTTAGGCTTGCAGACAGGAACCCAGAATAATTGTCCTCTGAGAGGCTCCACCAAGCAGTCAATGGAAACAGATGCAGAGACCTACAGCCAAATCTTAGATGGAGCTTGGGTAGTCTTGTGGAAGAGTGGGAGGGAAGGACTAAGGAACCCAAAGAACTCAACAGGAAGACCAACAGAGTCAACTAACTTGGACCCTTGGGGGCTCCCAGAAACTGAACTACCAACCAAAGAACAGGCATGGGCTAGATCTAGAAACCCACAAGCACATGAAGCAAAGGTGTGGCTTGGTCTTCATGTGGGTCCACCAATAACTGGAGTGGGGGCTGTCCTTGAATTTGTTTCCTGTCTGTGGATCCCATTCCCCTGAGTGGGCAGCCTTGTCTGGTCTCAGGGGGAGAGAATGAATCTGGTCCTGCAGAGACTTGGTGTGCCAGGGTGGGGTGATAGGCAGGGCGAGCTCCTACTTCTTAGAGAAGGAGAGAATAGGAGGGGAGCTGGAGGGGACTGACAAGAGAGGGAAGCTGAATATTGGCTGTAAAGTAAATAAATTAATTAATGAATGAAAAATGTAGCACTTTAATAAAAAAGAAATAAAGGAAGGAAGAAAGGAAGGTAGACAGACAGACAGGCTGTTGTGTCTTGGAAAAAGATGTTGTAATTTATCATCCAAGGTATAATTTAAGGAGATATGCTATGTATAAGCTTCCTATAGTGGGACATCAGCAGGAATATCAAAACCCTGTAGAAAATAGCCCTCAGTACCACTATGCTATTTAGAACATGGAAAATTACTTACATGCAACAGTAATACAGCAGCAAGAAAAGACTGTCCTTGACAATACCCAATGTCTTCATCAAACACAGAGTAGGCCTAGAGAAAGATAACGAAAAAGTCGTATTAAGAAGACTCATAAATTTAACTTACATGTTGGTTGCAATCAGGTGCCTGCTTGCCTTATCTCTGACCTTTCTGTCACATTTGCACTGATTTTTCCGTTTGGGTTCATATGCCACCCACGCAGCGGGACTCCTCTAAGATACCTTTTCCAAAGCAGCCCTACATGTTCAAGTATCACAGGCTCATCCTCAGGATATGAAATAAACAGACACTCAGATACCTAAATTATTACTTTAGCCAAGGTACATGAACCATGGGAACCTGGGTAAGTGGTGGGGGAGTACAAGGCTGATATGAGAGTTCCAGGGCACTGCAATAGAAAAAACTCAAAGCTTCTCAAAACTCTAGTATGGATTCATCATTCTAATAAACAAAATCAATTAACAACTAAAACCTCCAAACAGGGTTTCCAACCTGTTGATAGCTGCCAAGAACCACTAACACTATGACCCAACACAAAATTATAACCAATTAGTGATTTTTTTCATTTGTGAGTTTATAAAATGTGAGCTTACAGATGGCATTGCTTTGCCATGTTAAAAGGTTGTATATACCTGCTGTAAGCCCTTAATGATCTTCAAATGACTCTCCCATTTTCTAAATGCTGCTGAGTAAAAATGGCTCTTGTTATGTCTATTGCTAGACAAGGCAGACACATATAAAATTGCCCTGCACATTTTGCAGGATGTCCTGTATTGCACTGTACACCATTCCTTTCCACCTGCACAGACAAGAGCAGAGAAGGCTCCAAACCTCTCACTTCTGCAGTATTGTGACACTCTACATACACAGAGAGTGAAGGCATGCCTGAGTTTACCACTGGTGGGTTGAGTAAAGGGAAGATAATCTAAGTGCCTCATCTGTCTCTTGGTAAAGAATGGCAGAATGACTAGATCCAAGAACTGAAGAAACTCTCAGTTCAATCAGCCAAGCAGCAAGGAGAGATCTCAGTAGCCAGATCTGATAAAAGACTGATGCGGTTAGTTCACCAAAGATCCCAGTCAGACACTCACTACAAAGAACACCAGTATGCTAATGAGTACAGACACATTAACGTCTGCCAGAGGTGATAGGAAGTGATTAATAGTGAGGATAGGAGTTGTTGTTTTGTTTTTGTTTTTTTTTATTTTTAACTGATGAATCTGCTTCAAATTGAATAGCAGAGATTATACTGAAACCCACTGATTTGTACTGAACTTCGCTATATGAGTTCTTTCAATAATAAAGAAAAATATGTTAAAAAGCATACTTACAAGTACACATGTACATATACATCTATGTGTATACACATACATCCCCTAGTTTCAACCACTGAGAGGACTTTCAAGAAATGACACCCAAGAACAGTCATCACTCTTCATTTCCAAATCTTGGTTCCTTCCCATTTTGATTAAAGGAACTGAGTCTTCTGGAAAACTGGATGAGCTTAAGCTAAGCAAAGAAATAAGAAATAAGCACAGAACCTATTTCTGAGCAATAATGGAAGGCCATGCTCACAAAGTTAGAAAATTTCCCAAAGGAATATAGAAGCCTGCTTGAAGATATCTCACTGGCTAATTTGGAGATAATTTGAGCACCAAAACGAGCAACAATAGTGACAGAACATAAAATGTAACAGAATGAATACAGTAAGGATCCTAATCAATTAGACCTAGCAAAAGGGCCCTAACAAATTGGTGGGTTGTTTTAAAAAGGGGAGTTGAACATAAGTTGGGAAAGGTGGAGTACAGGCACATCTTAGAAAAGTCAGAGAGTACAATAGAGAGAAGATATAAATGAAATATAGAGAATGTGTATATGGAATTATTAAAGAATTAACAAAAATATTATTTTGAAAGAAATAATCCTTAAGCACACACGTCTATGACAATAAATAAATGAGTGAATATATCAAAAATATAATTCACAATGGTGAATTTATATAGCCAAAAAAATCTCAACAAAATACCTATTAACTATAAAGAATTAAAGAGAAACATTTCATAATGGATAAGCCTGATAGACAAAACCTTATTTATATAATCAAAGTGACGATCACCCAAAAATCGGAAAAGTGAAACTGTATAGAATTTAAGAAGAAATAGGTACAAATGATCTCTTCTGTATGATTCGTGTCAGAGATGTATAACTCAAATATAACATGAGAGTACATCAGAAGAGGTTGAATTTGGAGGCAATCTCAAGAAGCATCTGGTCTATAATCTTTAAAAATTGTAACACCAAGAGAGTTAAGAAAACAGTGATCTAGACCGATAAAATTCAAGAGTCAGTGAGAACTAAATAAACCTGTCATCTAACCCCACATCCGATAGAGGGCTAATACCCAAAATATATAAAGAACTCAAGAAGTTAATCAGCAATAAAAAACCCAACCAACCCAATCAAAAAATGGTATATAGAACTAAACCAAGAATTCACAACTGAAGAATCTTGAATGGCTGAGAAGCACCTAAAGAAATGGTCAAAGTCCTTAGTGATCAGAGAAATGCAAATCAAAACGACCCTGAGATTCCATCTTACATCAATCAGAATGGTTAAGATCAAAACCTCAGATGACAACACATGTTGGAGAGGATGTGGAGAAAGAGGAACACTTCTCCATTGCTGGTGGGAATGCAAACTGGTACAACCACTGTAAAAATCAATCTGGAGGTTCCTCAGAAAACTGGAAATAGATCCACCTGAAGACCCAGCAATACCACTCTTGGGAATATACCCAAAAGATGCCCCACCATGCCACAGGGGCACATGTTCCACTATGTTCATAGCAGCCTTATCTGTGATAGCCAGAAGCTAGAAACAACCTAGATGTCCCATGATAGAAGAATGGATACAGAAAATGTGGTTCATTTACACAATGGAATATTACGCAGCTATAAGAACAGGGACATCCTGAGTTTTGCAGGCAAATGGAAGGAACTAGAAAATATCATCTTGAGTGAGGTAACTCATACCCAAAAGGACATGCATGGTATGTGCTCACTAATAAGTGTATATTAGCCAAACAAAACAAAACAAAACAAAACAAAAAACTACAGAATACCCAAGATACAGTCCACAGAACTCAAAATGGTGAGCAAGCTAAAGTGCCCAAGTGAGGATGCCTCAGTCCCACTTGGGAGAGAGAAGAAAGCTATCACAAGTGGCAGGGAGAGGGGAACCTGATCTGGTATTGGGTAAGGGAAAAGGACTGAAGCCCCGAGGGCCAGCAGAAAGAATGGAAACAGGCAACCTCAGGAAATAAACTCTATTTTTTTTTCTATACACATCTACTAACCTGATCATCAGTAAGCATGAGTGATGTCTACTGCTCAATAGCTGCAGTGCTTCAGTGCTACGTGATAGACTAGGAGTTGGGACAATGACTATGTGGGACAATGTCCTTGCTTCTAAGAAAGATATCTGGGGCAAAGAGTTATCATGCTTATAAATCACACTCAAAGTAATTAGTGAAACAAAATTCTGACCATGCAACTCTCCTGTAAGTTTGAGAATGTTAAATAATATATATATATATATATATATATATATATATATATGTATAAGTAAACATATGTAGATATATATACAAATCCCATACTACTTTATTTATCAAATGTAATAAAAAGTTAGCTAAAAAGGTTAAGTTTTTCCTATATGCTGATAAGAAGAACATGAACATAAGCTCTAAAAATAGATTCACTGATATGAAATACTCTGAACTAAACTGGATGTATTCACAAATATTCACTAAAAAGCTACTTTCTTATCTAACATAGTTGGCACAATTCCTAGACGTAGGCTTCTTTTTATAACAGATTTTAAAAGAAGCCATTGGCAATAATTTAAAACTATCCTGACTCCTTTATAAGCAGTAAATGCAAAAATGAAATGAAATAAAATAAAATAAATACAAACCTAGACTACCACATTTTTAACATTTTAACCACCCCCACAAAATAAGCTGCTACATGATTATTGGAAATTGTTCACTGCACTTAGGTTATGACCTTGGACTCTGATTTGGTAATGGATATATTACAGGAGAACAGCACTCAGGCACTCGTACAAACAAATAAAAATCAAGAGTCTGGCCTTTACGGAGTTTAACCTGCAAAGACTTTTGGAATATGAAGTGCTTCCCAGAGGAGGGGCCGGGAGCACTAAGGACCTTTAGCAGCTCGTGTGCACTGCCACTGCATACTGTGCTAGGCAAGCCGTAGGAGCGATGTGAAGGCAGAGGCAAACCTCAGACGTCTCCCTTTGATCGCCTCTCCTTAGAAGTATATAGTAAAGCAAGATATATCATCAAATGATTTTTTTTCCATGCAGGTAGAATTATAGTGAGTCCTAATGTCTCCCAATATGCTCCAACAACCCCCACTTCCCTAATATCTTCTTAAATATTAAGCCTGTCCTGCTGATAGGCTTCTCACATGATATGAAATACACAATCTGTTTCATCTGCTCAAGTATGTAAAGTTAACATTATTGACAAAAGGGGATTAGTGCTCAGAGTGACCAAACAAGGAAATGGAATATGCCCAAGATAACATTTTGCCTCAAAGACTGCCCTCAATGGAGAAACACTGTGTTCAAATTATTATCTACAATAATCTTAATCCTAAAGAATAATTTTTTGCTTTGTTTTACTTTGTGTGTTTTGAGAAAGTGCTTTGGAAAGCCTGGAATGGAGTTTTTTTTTTTTTTTTTTAATGTACAACAGGCACTTAACTCAATCCTCCTACCTCAGCCTCCCAAGGAAAAGGATTCCAGGCAGATACTACCTTACCCGGCCTCACTGGAAAAACTTTTAGGTTAATTTCATTTTGGAAGTTGGAAGATGGCTTGCTTTGTAGCACAAGGACCTGAGTTCAAGCCCCTAGAACCATTTAAAAATCTCAGGCATGGCAGTGCACTGCTTGTAATCCCAGCACTGGGGAGGCAGGCAAAAGAGGATCCCTAAGGCTTGCTGGAAACCAGTCTAGGATAACTGATGATCTCAATGAGAGACTGCCCTGAAAGAGATGGATAGCACTCATGAGTATGACATGAGTATGACTCAGGTCTTCACAGGCATGTGCACAAACGTGTACACACACCTACACACATAAGTACCCACGCATATATGTGTGCTTGTATACAGGAACACTCATATGCAGATGCATTCACACACTAGAATTATATCATGTCTCTTTGATTTTTATGGCCTGATATTTTGGGCTATATATAGATGGCAACATGAATACTACAGTGACATACATGGGCAATGTAGCATCATTTCACAGAGCAACTTCTTGTCTTTTATATGAAATGACAGGCTGTGGTACTCTATATTGATCATCCAGCTACCCTCTTTTAATGTAGTCAAGAAACTATTTTTTCTTAAAAACTAAGAAAGGAATATGAAATATCACAATAAAATCCCTAAGGCAATCTAATTTCACTTGCTTGAGTGTGCATGTAACACATAAGATTGCCAGCTCTGGGTTAATCTGTATGTCACTGTGGATAGAGTGGGTAGGACAACTTTCGCAGAAGAGATGGGTTACTCAGATCCAGACAGATGGGGAGGAGGAGGAGAGCAATTCAGATTCATTCTTCCTAAGAGAAAAGGCAGGAAGAGGTCTAAGTAAGGAGGAGGCTGCAGAGTTATAAAGATACTGGCAACTGTGTACAATTAGTAAACAGGACACAAACCCTGTAATTCCGTACCATACAGAAGTCACTCTAAATCTGCTGTCCAGGACATTTATACCATTTCAGCCTAGCACAGGAAGAGTTCTGAATTGAGAGAAAAATAATAACCTGAAAGGAAGCATGAATGCACTTTATCTTTGCAGGACTTTCTCATTCGTTTTTAGGAAAAAAAAAATCTTACTTTGCTCAACGAACAGCAACACTGACTTCTAAAGCTTGACCACATATAATCCTCTATTGCATGTTCACAGCCCCGCATAAGCCTCCAGTAGCTATGTGATGGCTCAACAGGCGATTCAGGTGAAAGACACTGTATGAGCTGTACGGAAACTAGACAGCTATTTCAAAAAAAGCTCTTCTAGGACCGTGCACTTGGAAAAAGTCTTATATGTCATCGGGCACTCTCAAGAGTACTGCAAATCATTTGTTCTCTCTCTACAATGCCAGTTTCACTAAGTTGACCTTTTCCTTGTTAGATTTCAAAATAAATTTGTATACATGCATTTTTCTTTGCATTTGAATATCATTTTACAGTCTTCTGACTTTCATTTATGATGTTTAAACTAAGATTAACTTGCAACACTAAGAAAACTCTCAGGGTATAAAGAACATGGCTTCTGGGATTAGCTAGGACAGCTAGACAGTTGATGTCCTTCCTATCTGTATGATAAATGTCAATACTCAGCCTTCCTGAGGAAGTTAACCTCGAATTCAGATGGCATGCATAATATGATGTTTACAAATGGGCCTGACATAGTCCCTAACATATGGGAGTTTTTTCATAAGTATTTTTCACTAAACATATATAATCAAAGAAATACTACAAAATTTTAAACTGAATGCTAATTCTGGCTATGTAGTGGGCTATATACTTTTAGGATTCATTTAACTTTTCTGATTATCATTTATGAAATTCTGGAAATTCTATTTCCCTATGGATAACAATAGGTGTCAAATGAGAAGATTTCAGAAGTTCTTTATAAACCATAAGACTTCATGAGTTTCTACTGTGTTGCTCAACATTAAGAAGATTTGAAAGAATTCATTTTCCTTAGGAAAGTTAATTTACTTTGAGAATACACTGCTGTCCCTCAGGGTCTATTGAAAACACTTAATAGAGTGCTTTTTAAAGATGTGCTGGCAAAGCAGGTAGCCCCAGAGATTCAAAGGACTCCTCTGTAGTCAATATTTAGATTCACCTCAGAAATAATATCGTAATTCAAAGACATTCACCTGAACTCAAGAGGCAGACAGATAACCTGCACAGAATTTAAAAGGCTGCTTAATTCTCCAAAGGGTTCCTGATCCTCCAAGGTACTACGTGTAACTCGCCTGGCAGAAACACAGATACTTTCAAGGGACACTTGTGTCTGTCAACCAGACTACTGAACCAATGCCCACTCCCACACCAAGTACAGAGACTTTCTTAGGAATCGCATACTGGGAGAAGGAAAAGGGTCCATCCAGATGGGGGAACTTATCTCCTGGAAAGAGACTTCATACAGTCCTAACAACCTGTCAGACCACTTTATCTGATGAAGCTAAAGCCCAAAATAGGATATCTGGTCAGTGGGGAGCAGGACCACACACTAACCAGGACTGGTTAGTCAGTCATAGCCTTCATTCCTTTAGTTCTTTATTAAACTTCAATTTTACTTCAAGACCACTTCCCATCAAGACAGACTGGGGAGGTTTGCTAGTTTGTCCTTTTTCCCAGTATAGTCACAAGGATAATTTTAATTGACTCTATTAATTGACTCTATTGACTTGAAGATGTGCAGTTGAATCTGGCTTGGGCACAAGCTATGAACCCAAGTACAGTAACATATTCTGAATTAAATTCCTTTGGCCCACTTTGATCCAAGATTACCTCCCTCCAAACCAAAGGGGCTTCATGTCTTTGAATCTGGTTGGTTAAAGAATGAGACTCATAGGGACTGCTTGGGCAAATGTGGTACTGTAGTTTGATCCCCACAGGCTTGCATGTTCAGCACTTCTCATGTAAACTTTAGGATGTACAGCATTATAAAAGGAGAAGATCACCAGAAACATGTCCTTCATCCTACTTGTTCTGACCACCACCTCCTGCCTGTCTTCTCTCTATCCAGTCTGAAATATGGCCGCTGCTGTGCTGTTAAGTACACTTGGCCATTGTGTGCTGCCTCTCAGGCTCACAGAAATGTTCTCTTTGTCCTGCTAGGAACTTTGTCACATAAATGAAAACCTTAAGACACAAAGCTACACAAAGTAGATTATCACTTGTTCGAAAATGCTTTCATTTGAATTTCATTTTCATTTCATTCAGCCACTCCAAAGAAGAGAATTTAATTAAAAGTAGTAAAATAGCTAGAAAGTTCTATTAAAAATATAATTAACTCAGTGAAAAGTAATTTATTCTCAACCATAAGTACCTTCTCCAAGTCTAGAAAACAATGTTAATAATACCATATCTTACTCAAAAATTGGTATCGTTTGCATTCTCAAAACTGTATGTTTTGTTACTATCAAAACCAATACCTTAAATGTTATAGCTTTTAAAATAAATCCAATAGTATTTTGATGTGAAGTACTTAATATAATAGAGGTTATATTTATTTTGTTTTTCCACAATACATTATAGTACCAAATTATTAACCCACATGAACGAGAGTATTGATCTCTCTGTAATACATTCAATTTCTTTCATTAAATTCCCAGCAGTAGCTCCTTTTTCAGAAAGCACCAGTACTAATCAAAACATTAGAAAAAGTAGTATGCACAAATTAAGTTGAATGTCCAAAGTCACTTCAATCTATACTGTTGTGAGTAATGTTTTAACTGATTATTACGATGGGATGATGAGCTTAGGTCTTCTAAAGAGACCTATATCTAACAGTCAGTCTACATAAACTTCACGTGGTGCTACAAACAAACAGCACAGAGAAAGCCAGGGAAAGCCCTCAACCTAGAGTGTAGCACTGGGGCTGAGAGCTAGTGACTGACAGTGCATAACTGTTACATTCTATGTTTATCTGCAGAATTTAAAAGAATAAAATTTAAAGAGCTTTTAGAATCACAGCAAATTAGAAGTAGAAGAAATGTTTTGGGAGGCTACATCTCTACTGAGGAGTTAACCCCATAAAAGGTTTTTCTGAAGTTTTTATCCTATTCTTTCCCAGTCTGAGACAAGTCATTACTTTATGGGAGAACCAAAACCTGACCCACGACTCCTGATGTCCAGTGCTTAAACCATACCAAGTTGTCTCAGAAGCTAAAACATATTTATATATTGTATGTAATTAGAAAATAGCTATGTGGTTCAAAGGCACAGTCAGTATCTCTTCAAGGACATTCTGAAAATATGATACTGAATAGAAAAGACAGGGGTAGGAAGAAAGAAACATTTTTATTTGCAGAAATCTCTAAACTATTAAACTCTCATCACAACTCTCTCCAAACAAACTTATGACAACAGACAAAGATTTGAACCATTTCAATTACTTCCTACTCTGAAAAAAGATGTAAGAGGTGAAACGAATTGACAGGCCCATTAAAACCTGACAGCAAATGTTTAGCAGTTTCCTCTACTGTGAAGATCCAAACCAGTTCATGGTGCACTAGAGCCACAGAGAATGTCTCAATCACAAGGTCAGACTCAATGACAAGGTCAGACTATGATATCCTTGAGCCTGGCGCTGGTTTCTATGTTTACACTAATTAATACATTCCTAGTAGTGTTGGCTCAATTTAAAGGCTGGCATATTTTGTCTGTAGAGAATACCTACTGAGGAGGATTATTGCAAAGAAATGAGGTAATATATATGCAAACACCATGCAAATGGAAAGGTCCTAGAATGTTAATATGTGGTAAACACTGTGTTTTTTTGTAAAAGATCTTTAACTTTGATGCTTGGGTCTAAGATAAATCAGTCTAAGTGGTAAATCATTTTCTTTTAAAATAAAAATCAATACAAGTAATTGTACCATCACTATTTCATTATACCACTAAACTAGAGCTGGTATAAGACAAGAAAAAGAAGGATTTGTAAACGGGAAGTGAAATGACTCTATGTAAAGATTATACAAAAAAGTAACTTAATAAGAACAAAGAACCACTAGTGTTTATTCTATATTTTATGTTTATCATACAGATATGGCGTGGGAGTTATAAAATGAAAGGACTAGGACAGCCACTGGATTCAAAAGAACAAACAAGACCTTCACATATACACAGATACCCTCCTGCAAACTCACACTCACAGAGTAAATGACATCATTTTTAACAATCAAGGAAAGTGGAAACAGTACCTTGAAAATAATATTTACTCCTATACTAGTTATGCAAATATTGTATTATACATAATATATACACTATAATCATGCAAAATTATTTTATTTTATACAAGCAACTAAAGCTTCTTGCTAAGACTGGACTACTAAATAACAGTAAGTTGAGGAGAAAGAACAGGTCAGTCACAAACCAGTGGTCCATGCAGTAGACCCCTAGCAAATTTTAGGCTTACAGTATTTTCTCATATATATACGCATATCTAACATATAATATACAATATCCTTAGAACCTGGAGTTGGGTTCTATGTCTATTTATGTGGTACAATGCACATAGTGTCTAAAATGACTATATAATGTGTATATAAATGTATTAATGACTATTCTATAAAGAATCAGAGTTGGATTACTATCACAACAAAGTAAAGGATAGCAAGATTTTACTAGTGCTCAGTGAACTTGTATCTTTGTGTTCATCTATTTTTCAGAAATTTCTCTTTTAAATATAATATAATGAAGCAAATAATATTTTTACTAGAAGGGATCCAACTAATAAGCCAGAACTGAATGAATATAGAGCCATATGTTATAGTCATGAAAAAAGTAGTATCAGCAGGAAAAAGTGAGGGAAAAGCCACTGACTGCCTGAGACTATACTAACTGCCAGGGGATGTGCTACTCCGTATGTCACAAGCCAGAGTCTTCTAAATCAACTTAGAATCTTTAAAACATTTTCTACAGTGTTATATGACCCAGAATCAAATAATTTACCTATAGAATTTTTTAAATGGTGGGAAAAACTGTCGATATTTCTTTTACCTTTTTATAAATATATAATGAATGCACTCTATTTTTGATAATTTTTAAATTAGATGATTTTAAATGTTAAAATTTTGTATTTTTAAATTAGATTTTAAAGATTAGTATACCTTCATATTTTAAATTATATATATATATATGGTTCAAAAATAAAGACATATGAAAATAGATTTGTTTGTTTACTTAATTTTATTGTTTTAATTCAGTGCTCAACACTAATGTCAGAGCGCTGCTTGTGGTAGACGGGTACCCTACCCCTGAAACATATCCACAGCCTTCTCTCTGATCTGTAGATAACATCTGAAATAGTTAGGAGAGGGAGAGAGTTAGAGAAGAGAGACAGGAAAAGAGGAGGAAAAATGAGAAAGAGAAGCAGAGGAGCGGGGAGGGAGAGGAAAATTGATGGAAGGAAGGAAAGGAGAGAGGAAGAGGCAGAAGACAAGAGAAAGGAAGAAAAGCAAAGAACAAAAGGGGAAAAATCATAACATGCAAGAGGCATTTTACTGAGAGATATGCCATTTCCACTTCCAAAATTTAAAACTATTCTTGGTTAGCAATGCATTTCTGTGTTCAAAACAAAACAAAGCAAAACCCAGTAACTACCAAATGACACGGATTTGTGAATACTTGAGAATAGCTACTGGCTCTTTGCTACCCCTTAGAAAGGCTAACTTCATCATGTAGGTACTGTCATCACACTTGGCTTTTTTCTCTGCATAGTCGGATGATGGTGTGTGTCACCACTGATCAGTGACAGTCTCTATGGGAACAGCAGTGAGAAGAACATTTATGCCCATGGTGCTGCACCTGAAAAATCACTAACTTGTTGGCTCTTCTCCCCAACAGAATCTTTAACTGCAAACAACAAAGCAGCTTTTTTCTTGGTCTCCTAATGATGAGGAAGATGAGAGGTTTCAAAATGATACCCACACAAAGATGTAGGAACGTGCCAGTACTCAACAAGCGGCCTACACTAGTTCTCATTCTTGCCTGTCATCAAAAAGTGAAGACAATTCTTGCATTATCTCATCTGACAGAACTTTCTGTTCTTTTCCTGCTAGCAGGAGAACCAAACTGGATTGTGCTGTGTCTCCTTCAGAACAGGAAGCAGGAAGGGCATCCCTAGGCTTAGTGTGGAAGATCTGGTGGCATTTGTATAAACAGATAATACAATGCATGTAAAACATGGAGATAGAAACAGAATACAACAATCTAATGAAAGGTCCCTAAAAAACAGCCCTGACATTGCATTACAAAAGGTGAGAGCGGCTCTGGTACACTACCAGTGAGAGGGGGCCCTGCAGAAGCAACACAGCTGCTGGGACAGACTCCTCATCTGGCTCCAGACATCCTGCACCTTTCCCTCCAGAGGAGAGCTGGTAAGAGAGCCATCTTTGCTCCAGTGCACTGACAGGGAGAGGGCAGCCTGCAGAAGCAACACAGCTTCTGGCTCCAATCATCCAGCACCTTTCTTGCCTGAGGAGGGGTGTCCACCAGGGAGGATCTCAAGGCCTGAGCTGGCAGGAGAGCCATCTTTGCTCCAGTTCGCCTAGGCTCCAGTCTGCACTGGAAAGAGTGTGGACCGCAGAAGCTACACAGTTTTGGGACAGACAG
>NC_034594.1:133348599-133350661 GCF_900095145.1 Mus pahari
AATGCAGGAGATTGCTGCTAAAGAGGTACAAGTCCTTAAAGAAAAACAGGAGAATACTTCTAAAGAGGTAGAAGTCCTTAAAGAGATAGAGAGGAGAACAGAAACAAACAGGTGATGGAATTGAACAAAACCATCCAAGACCTACAAGACCTAAAAAGGGAAATAGAAGCAATAAAGAAAACCCAAAATGTGACAACTCTGGAGATAGAAACCCTAGGAAAGAAACCAAGAACCATAGATTCAAGCATCAGAAATAGAATACAGGGGATAGAAGAGAGAATCTCAGCTGCAGAAGATTCCATAGAGAACATGGGCACAACAATGAAAGAAAAAGCAAAATGCAAAAAGATCCTAACTCAAACCATCCAGGAAATCCAGAACACAATGAGAAGACCAAACCTTTGGATAATAGGAGTAGATGAGAATGAAGATTTTCAACTTAAAGGGCCAGCAAATATCTTCAATAAAATTACAGAAGAAAACTTCCTGAACCTAAAGAGATGCCTATGAACATAAAAGGAGCCTACAAAACTCCAAATAGACTGGACCAGAAAAGAAATTCCTCCCGACAAATAAAAATCAGAACACCAAATATACTACATAAAGATAGAATATTGAAAGCAGCAAGGGAAAAGGGCCAAGTAACATATAAAGGCAGGCCTATTAGAATCACACCAGACTTCTCACCAGAGACTATGAAAGCCAGAAGATCCTGGACAGATGTGATACAGACCCTAAGAGAACACAAATGCCAGGCAAGGCTACTATACCCAGCAAAACTCTCAATTGCCATAGATGGAGAAACCAAAGTATTCCATGACAAGACCAAATTCACACAATATATATCCACGAATCCATCCCTTCAAACGATAATAAAGGGAAAGCATCAACACAAGGATAGAAACTCCATCCTAGAAAAACCAAGATAATCCTTCAACAAACCTAAGAGAAGACAGCCTCAAGAACAAAATCCCAACTTTAACAACAAAAATAACAGGAAGCAATTACTTTCCTTTAATTTCTCTTAACATCAACGGACTCAATTCCCCAATAAAAAGACATAGACTAATAGACTGGCTACACAAACAGGACCTAACATTTTGCTGCTTACAGGAAACCCACCTCAGGGAAAAAGATAGACACTACCTCAAAGTGAAAGGCTGGAAAACAATTTTCCAAACAAATGGTCCCAAGAAACAAGCTGGAGTAGCCATCCTAATATCAAATAAAATTGGCTTTCAACCCAAAGATATCAAAAAAGACAAGGAGGGGCACTTCATACTCATCAAAGATAAAATCTACCAAGATGAACTCTCAATTCTGAATATCTATGCTCCAAATACAAGAGCAGCCACATTCATTTAAGAAACTTTAGGAACGCTCAAAGCACACATTTCACTTCACACAACAACAGTGGGAGATTTCAACACCCCACTCTCACCAATGGACAGATCCTGGAAATGGAAACTAAACAGAGACACATGGACACTAACAGAAGTTATAGATATGTACAGAACATTTTATCCTTAAACAAAAGGATATACCTTCTTCTCAGACCCACATGGTACTTCCTCCAAAATTAACCATATAATTGGTCACAAAACAGGCCTCCACAGATACAAAAATATTGAAATTATCCCATGCATTCTATCAGATCATCATGGACTAAGGCTGATCTTAAATAACAGCATGAACAATAGAAATCCAACGGTCACGTGGAAACTGAGCAACACTCTTCTCAATGATACTTGGTCAAGGATGAAATAAACAAAGAAATTAAAGATTTTTAAAGAGTTTAATGAAAATGAAGCCACAACATACCCAAACTTATGGGACACAATGAAGGCAGTCCTAAGAGGAAAACTCATAGCCCTGACTGCCTCCAAAAAGAAACTAGAGAGAACACATACTAGTAACCTGACAGAACACCTAGAAGGCCTAGAACTAAAGGAAGCAAAATCGCCCAGGAGGTGTAGAAGGCAGGAAATAATCAAACTTAGGGCTGAAATCAACCAAGTGGAAACAAAAAGAACTATTCAAAGAATCAACCAAACCAGGAGCT
>NC_034594.1:133350672-133369076 GCF_900095145.1 Mus pahari
AAAGTACCCAAGGAGCTGAAGGGGGATGCAATCCTGTAGGTGGAACAACAATATGAACTAACCAGTACCCCCTGAGCTCGTGTCTCTAGCTGCATATGTTGTAGAAGATGGCCTAATCGGCCATCATTGGGAAGAGAAGCCCCTTGGTCTTGCAAACTTTATATGACCCAGCACAGAGGAAGGCCAGGGCCAAGAAGTGGGAGTGGGAGGGTAGAGGAGCAGGGGTGAGGGGAGGGTATTGGGAAATTTTAGGATAGCATTTGAAATGTAAATAAAGAAAATATCAAATAAAAGAAAGAAAGAAAAGGAAAGGTGAGAGCAGAGCCTACCTTGCAGATTTTGTAAAGGGATTCTTGACCATCTCCTCCAGTGTCTTTGAAGTAATCGTGTGCAGGAAATGTACGATGAATATCTCGAGTAATAACACTCTCCTGTGCCGAGTCCTAAAAGAAAAAAAATGTAGTTGTTTATTCATGCACAACTTTCTTTTCAATTATGTAAAATAACACATATATATCAAAATGCAAAGGGCATTAAAAAGGTTACCTAAAAAATTAGTCTTTCAAAAAAAAAACAAAGAATGAAAGAATAAAAGAAAGGAAGGAAGGAAGAAAGGAAGGAAGGAAATCAATCATTCAATCAATCAATCAGGAAGAGACATAAAGATGGCTCAGCAAGTAAGGCACTTGCAACCAGATCTGATGATCTGAGTTTGATCCCCAGGACCCATATGCTGTTAGGAGACAACCCACTACGGCAAGTGCTCTAAGCTCCATGTGCTTGCACATGCACACACAGGCACACACAGACACACACAGACAGACACACACACACACACACACACACACACACACACACACACAAATAATCATGTGATAAAAACTCTCTCCTAAAACAGCGTCACTGCTCTCCCTTACACTGGCACCTCCACTGATCATGTTCTTCCACATATCCACCTAAGGGTCGGGTGTATGTGTGTGTATGTGTATGCATGAGAAGACAGGGAGAGAAGAAACTTGTATACACACATTTCCAGAGAAACTGAATGTTTCTTTCACTTACTAAGGTCAATTTCAGACTGATCCTTATCAAGACATGTAACTATACATTGCTTTCTTAGATTCAGTATTTAAAAAGAAGGAAATACGTCTGCTTTCAGGTATACTATAATGATTTAAAAAATATTACCCTTTTAGTATTTTCTATTTTTCCATTTAATAAAAATACTTTTGTACATTTCTACTTTTGTTGTTATAAAGATGTCTAATTTAGTGTTTTATTTATGTTTATATGTGTGTTTCTGTGAAATTTTATATATATAAAATTTTATATATATATATATGTACAGAGGGCAGTAAAAGGCAATAGAACCCCTGAATTGGAGTTACAGTCATTTGTGAACCATAAGACATGAATGTTGGGAATTGAACTCAGATCCTCTAGAAAAAACACTCTTTTAACTATGAGCCATCTTTTCAGACAGTGTGTGTGTGTGTGTGTGTGTGTGTGTGTGTGTGTGTGTGTGTGTGTCCTAAAAGTTCAATAGCTAGGTCAAAGAATATACTCATTATTTTAAGGTTTGGTTTGATAGCTGGTTTGTCTTTTGGGTTGTTTTCAAGATAGCCTTTCAAGTAGTCAAAGCTAGCATTGGATTTGTTTCCCTTGCCTCCATCGCCCCAGTGCTGGGCTTGTAATCATGTACCATGCTTAGCTGTACATTCAGTTTTGATATAGATATTCTCCTTCTACAGAGGCATAATAATGTATACTTCAGATAACAACAAAGCACATATCTTTACATTTGCTAGATAATGTTTTCTATTTTTTAATTATGGACAATATGGTAAATGAACTTTTGATCACAGTCCTTTAAAGAATATTACACCCCCACATACATACACAGACACATACTAGGCTAATTACAAAACTTATTTATTCTAAAAATAAGGATCCTACAACCTATAATATGGTAGTTTATATTTTAAAAATAAATTTAAGAAGTGTTTTTATAGATGGTTAGAAAATGAAAGCTGAAAATTGTATAAAATTCTGAACCTTATTTAAATGATTATTACCTTGATCTAATTTTAACCCTAGAAATATTTGTGTTATCTCTATTTAAATGTCAAGAAAAAAGGATGAATATTTTGAGTAATTTTACTGATGAAAATACTTTGTACAATTCAGAGAAGCATCAAAGACTGCTAATTGCGCATTAAATGTATTGTTTAATGTCTTGCTTCGTCCAAGATTGAACAAATCCTCTTTCTGCCTCATATCAGGAAGGAGAAAATGTTTTAAATAGGAGTTGCTTTAATGATGCTGGTTCCTCTTTGTGGCTGAGAAGTGCAACAGGAGCAGGCAGATGATCAGTCTGTAAGGACCTGCTCCTGCTGTCTCTTTCACTTCAGATGCTACTTCATGCTGGGTGGTAATTAGATCTTATATCACGGAGAGAAAGAAAGAGAGCAAAATGACAGGTTCCAAATTTCCTACTGCACATTTGACAAGGCAGTCCACAAGACATTCTGATAGCTTGCAGGAATAGAATATTGAAGCTGAGTAACATGAAACTCTAATATTGTAAATAGTTTGAGTAAAAGGAATGGATACATAAAAATTGACACTTGACAAGGAAATGAATTTTCTAACAGAGTGACGATTTGAGAGAGGTCTGGAAAGGGGTAAGTAGAGTGCTGAGACATAGAAGTGACATTACAGAGCTAAGGACCCGTATCTCAGTGGTGGAGCAGTGGTTAGCATGTGTGATTCTGCTTTTGAAAACTAGATAACCACACAGACTGAAACTTTTACCTCCCAGGATTTTACTGATGAAGGGTTTCTCTTTCCATACAATGGCAGATTTTACTTACAACCTACTTGAAAAGATGATAAAGAAACTAAGTGCCTTTCCATGGACAGCTTCAGGGACAAACATTGCCTAGTGGCTCAGAGGATAACTCTTTGGGCTTTGCAGGATATCTATGGGGGAAAATCAGTAGACTCACTTCTAGGAACTGCTTACACATGTAGGATCATTGTATGTTTATATGGTACCTTTCAAATTTTTCTTTTTTCCAAATTTTTAATCCTAAGACTAAACCTATCTTCAAAGAGGAAACAATCTCTTGTAGATAAAATCCATGGTCCAACATAGGTACCATGTAGTTGGTTGAATATCATTTTAAAACCAATCCAATGGGGGTATAATAAAGAGATTGTTTAATCTGAAATCAACTTCAATTCAAGTTTTCTATCAAGAATACTGCATGAGATATTTATCCAGTGCTGTCTATTTACCTGGCATGCTTGTAATTCTTATAATTCTTATAATTCCTACCAGAAAAGAATCATCACTCACTTGCTTCTTGTAGACAAAAAAAAAAAAGTGAATACAGCTCTCATATGTCAAGAAGCATTAGGAAGATAGGCTCAGAAGAACCACATCCTATTATTTTTTACAAAACAATTTTGGAGCTGCCAAGAACTAAAAGGGTATTATAGTGAGGACAACTGTTCCCACACGGCCTTATCGGATGTATGAGACACCTGTCTACACCTTGGGTTTTCACATTCCTAGCACTATGACAGTGCCTTTCCTTATTAGCTCCTACTGTCATCCCTAAAGCATAAGCTGTGCTGTCACTTCCTAGCTACCACAAAACCAATCCAACTTCATAAGCATCATTCCAATCTTTCGAAGCTATTGAAAGTGCTAGTGTGAACCATCACTGGTCACAATCAGTAGGAAGATTACTGATTCAGGCCTAAAAAGTTCTGACCTTGCACTGTGTCTTCACAGATCCTTACACTAAAGGGATCTGTCTTCAGTTCCATGTTGGATGGTAAAACATCACAAACTAGTCTGCTTGCATGTACCTGAAAGCAGATGAGTTTGCAGTGTAGGTTTCATTTATCTGCCTTGATGTTTGACCATAAAATCCAAGGATGAAATGGGAAAGTTCATTTTTGGCTTCTTTGTAAAAGATCAAGTGTCTGTAAGTGTGTGGTTTTATTTCTGGGTCTTCAAATCGATTCCATTGATCAACATGTCTGTCTCTGTACCAAGGCCATGCAGTTTTTATCACTATTGCTCTGTAGTAGAGCGGTCAGGGATAGGGATTCCCGCAGCCGTTCTTTTATTAAGAATTGTTTTCGCTATTCTGGGTTTTTTGCCTTACCAGTTCAATTTGAGAATTGCTCTTTCCATGCCTTTCAAGAATTGTGTTGGGATCTTGATGGGGATTGCATTTAATCTGTAGATTGCCTTTAGTAGGATAGCCATTTTTACTATTTTAATTCTGCCAATTCATGAGCGTGGGAGATCTCTCCATTTTCTGAGATCTTCGATTTCTTTCTTGAGCGACTTGAAATTGTCATGCAGGTCTTTCACTTGTTTGGTTAGAGTTACCCCAAGATATTTTATGTTATTTGTGGCTACTGTGAAGGGTTGTTTCCCTAATTTCTTTCTCAGCCTGATTATCATTTGTATAAAGGAAGGCTACTCATTTATTTGAGTTAATTTTATATCTGGCCACATTGCTGAAGTTGTTTATTAGCTGGAGAAGTTCTCTGGTAGATTTTTGCGGTCACTTATGCATACTATCATATCATCTGCAAATAGTGATACCTTTATTTCTTCTTTACCAATTTGTATCCCCTTGGTCTCTCTTTTTTTTTCTTATTGTTCTGGCTAAAACTTGGAGTACTATATTGAATAGATTCCCTCTTAAAGCTCTCCCTGAGGAGTGGGCCCCACCCCTTGCTGCACGCAGGCAGTGTAAGAGATATGGCCCTGGTGGGTAGGGTGCTGGAGAGCTGTTGGGCTTACCAACTTAGCTACCACCCAGCCCCAGATCCAGGGATCTGAACTGGCACATCCCAACATCTACCCCATCTACAAACAGCTAGAATATAAGAAGGGGCTGGTCCTAGACAACCAAAGCTGCAGGATCTCCATGTCACAGAGGAACAACAGGCTATCTGAGAAGTGTCTCAGTGAGGACAGACTATTGATAGTGTAGCAGATGCCAGAGGCCTCTAACCAGACCAGTGAGTCAGTCCAATGAACATTTACAAATAAAGATGTGTGGACAAATGGGTATACTATGCGACACAACAGCTTCTACAGGGAGATTTTTGCTTTCTTTGGGAGTGGGGGGGGGTGTTACAAGGATGGAGGGTGGATATGGATAAATAGGGAGAAGAGGGGATTGGGGTACATGATTGGGGTAAATTTCACAAAGAATCCAGTTTTTTTTTGTTTTGATTTTTTTAAGCTCTTCCTGGGATATAGGACCACCTCTGACATCAATGACTAACTTTCCTCTCCTGGATCCTTACTAAAGCAGATGGCAACCGTTTTGACCATCAGAATTATGTGAGAAGCTGCTTCCCAGAACATTTTCCAAGATCCTACTTAGATTTGAATGTCCCAAATCTCTACAGCACTTGCAAGCAAGCTGTATTTTAAAACAAGCATCTATGTAACCCACCAGCAAATGTACAAAGACTGTTTTCTAGGAACTACATGTCTGACAGAGCTGTCATTCTGCATTTAAAACTTGAGTCCAAACCTCAATCGGAATGAGTTCCGTCTATGGCCATACCACCCTGAACGCGCCCGATCTCGTCTGGAATGAGTTCCCCCAAAGGTCTCCATTCCAATTTCTGAGGAGACACACAGGATGGTTGCTTCCTTTCCCTTGTACTCTGTTAACTATTTGGTTCTCTGAACTTCCACTGTGCCAGTTAATTAGCTGGAGTTCATGCCTGGAGCACCCCTCTTGTTTGCTACCTTCAAGGGAGTCGTGATCAGGCCTTACTTTTGTTTCCCTGCTGCCTCAGATGTTAGTAGGCACTTGGTGAACTAGAAAGCAGGCAGGATAAGCATATATTCCTTATTAAGACTTATGAAATTTCAGAGTAAAATATATACAATAGTTCCTAATTTCTAATACTAAAAATAATTATAAAAATAAAGATGTTTCTATCTTATAAACAGAAGTGAGAACTCCTACCCAGTTCTGTGGTTTTACTAAGCCTGTTACAACAAACAAAGTCTCAATAATCTGTCCGAAGTTGTTATATGGAGTTAGTTATTACACAAAACATTTTTGTATGAAATTAAGTAAATGTTATGTTCATACCATAAATATAATGAATATTTTCATTAGCCCATCATTCAGGTCACCTGAAATGTTTTCCTTACCTGAACCCTTGCCCATCTCAGAATATTATTACTTTATACCTAGAGAATTTCAACAGTTAATACATCACCAGATCATTAAATTTAGTTAGCCCATAGAGTTCTCTTAGGTTAGTCTACCCGAAGCACTCTGCTGCTCTTTGGTAGCACTCGAGTCTGTCTATAACACAATACCAACTGTGGGCTCAAACTGCAAAAGCCCTTATTTCTATCTCAATCACATTCCAGCTGCAAAGCTGCACCGTTCTTTTAAGCTTCGATGCTTTTGTACAATTTCTTTGCCCAAGTGGTTCTACTTCCCACCAATCTGAAATGCTATCCATTTGTAAAGGCTCATTATGTGTCTTCCATATTGCTTTCCTAATGATCTCTGGTGAAAATATGTTCTATTATAATAGTATCAAGCTATGTATGCTTATACGAAACTTACAATATATTGCTATAAGTTATACCTCACCTCAGTGAAGGAAAATCACCTTATTTATGGTAGAAATACACTGTGCTATCTGCAGAATGGAAATAGTATTTGTTGAGTAACTGACTATGAAAGAAAAATGAAGAAGCAAAACAGAAAGAGGTCACATGGCTGGAGAAGTGGAAGGTGGGCCATGCCTCATGCATGAAAGAGAAGGTGAGGAAGGTTTTTGTTTGTTGAGTGTTTACATGTAGCACTTAATGATTTAAGTTGGTTCCTGAACAGAAAGGTTTAGGAAATTATCACAATGAGGAATGTACCTGATGGGGCTACTGGCAACAACCAACGCCATGATTCACACTTTCACTCATAAGAAACAAATGATCTCATGGTTCAAAGGACTGGTCTAGAAGTTACTTTAAAACAACCCACCACACCTAGCACACAATCGTAGCTTCCTGAAGTGTATGAAGGATCAAAGAACCTTCTGCATAGATTTCTGAAGTACACATTTTGCTCAAATCAACTCAGGTTAAGCTAAGAGGTTTATGAAGACAGTTGAAATGCAGCACCTTACCTAATAGCAAACCAAAATAGCATTCTTTCAAATGAATATTTCTAGATGCCAATCATGGGTATGATATTGTGTGGAGATCATGATGTAAATGAAGCCTTCAAAGGATACTGGGGTGTAGGAAGCAGGTGTGGCCGTGGCTGCGGTTTTGTGAGCCAAGACAGCATCCTGGTTCACTGTCAAGCCCCGTGATTCCCTGCTTGATTACCAAAAACCTGATTATGCGCACCTGAGTGATTACGCGCTGTCCACCTGACATATAGTGTCATATAGCATGATATTGAGTCACTGGCCTATCAACACCCACCCTGTCTGAGTGCATGGCTTGTGTATAGACCATGCTGAATGCTGATTGGATGACGAGTGATGAGAGATGAGTGCGTAGGGTGGAAGGGGATAAATTAGGCGATCCCAGAATAAAGTTGGAGAAGCTGAGAAGCAGAGGGGAAGAATCTGAACTGCTGTAGAGAGCTGGGGTGAGCTGTAGAGAGAATAAAGGAAGGTGCAGCAGGAAGCTGTGGAAACTGCTCAAACCCTGCCTTGGCATTAAGTGTTGTCTTTGCCCCACCTCTGCGGGATGGAGGTCAGGGGCACGTGGCACTGGGGTACTGTAGAACACAGCAAGTGTAAGAACTACAGGAAGTGGAAGAACAGTGGTTGGCTTTCCTTATAGAAGAACAAAGACATAGGATTATAATCCTGCATATTAACCAAGAGGACACCTCTGCTTCTGCCTCAGGAAATTCTGACATCCCATCACTTGGAGAACTAGGGGCAGATGGAGAAATCCCGTAGGGAAGTGAAGCTAAGGACTGCCACCAGACCGCTGCCCAGAAGGATAATGGAGGAAACTAGCAGCGTGAAGGGAACATGGCACGGGGCATGGAGACTGACTGCACAGAAGAAAGGCATTAACTTGAAGCTCTCTGTCTGGGTTGCTGAAGTGAGAATTCAGTAGTGCAATTATTACAGAACCAGTGGCCTATGCAGAAAACCAATGCATTTAACAAGCTCAAATAAATCGGCATTGCCTTCTAAACCTGTAAGGACTAAAAGCCGCTATCTTTGCCCCAGCTGTAACATCACCGTATAAAATACAGCATGGAAAATATGTTTAAATTTTAGTGGTTGTTTATCATTAACTGACATTAGGGGCATTCTATTTTTATTCACTAAATCTTATAGTCATGCTTACATTACTAATATTGCAGCATCAGGAAATGCAAATCCTGAGTATGCTCAGAAGTTATTTTAACTTTGTTTAAATTGAAGGTCTGAAAAATACCCTGTTAGATATTAATGGCAGCACTGAGCTTCTAAGCAAGCTGTACTAATTTACTTGGTGAAGTGAGGGGCTACTAGGTAAAGCTACAGACACTGCTATGAATAGAGTCACCGAGATCTGATCGAAACTCAGAAAGACTGGGAGGAAAATGAGGACATCTAGATAACAATGGACAGACAGCATCATTAATGAAAACAGTGCGTCTGAGAGGCCCAGAAAAACTGAATTGATGACCTGGAAAGCAAGATCAAATTAAGATACAGCAGCCTCTTCTGAAGTCCCAGAACACAGGAGACAGGGAGCTGACAGACTCCTCCAGTGAGTGAGTGACACAGGAGCTGAGAATGTTCACGTCCTCAGCAATGTCCTCTAATCAAAGGCCAAAGAAAGAAATCAATAGGCATTTGAACAATTTTCTTAGTCACCCAAGAAGATGATCTGAAATTAGCACATGACACAACCTACGCTTGAGATTTTACTACTGTTCTATGCCTTAGCAGAGGTCAAGTTGTTTCTCCAGTTATCAAACCATAAATATTTACAAAGGATTATTAGAGAATAACTTGAGAGACTTAGTGGAATTCATGGATTGGCAGTAAGTAATTGCCTTAAGGTAAATAATTCATAGGAGGTATATTTCCAACAACAATATTTAATTAATGAATATTAGCTTTCATACTTCAACTTTTTCCCACAGAGCCGTGTTATCCTTAAATATTTTTAATAATTTTCTGAGGAGTTAAAAATAATTTGTTCATTTGTTTGTTTTGGGGGGTGGGTTTTTTTTGTTTCCTGGGGTTTTGTTTTTGTTTTTTGTTTTGGTTTGTTTTTGAGATGGGGTTTCACTATATATCCTGGACTAGCTGGAGTTTCCTATGGACCAGGCTGGCCTTGAACTCTCAGAGAACCTCCTGCCTCTGCCTCCCTCTCACTGGGGACAAAGGCATGTGCAACAATGCCCAGTGGTTTTAAGTTGTCATTTATAATTTCACAGTAGGCACTCTGACTATAATGATAAACGCATGAGCAAACTGTCCTTTAAAATGATACATTATTTAAATAAAATTTTTTTTCTCAAATTGTGTATTTTAAAGTACAGAATTTTAAAGTGAAAATAATTTCACCAAAGACCTAATTACCTTGTGTGGATGTGCTACACACACACACACACACACACACACACACACACACACACACACTTTCACTAAAACAATTTTCATCAGTAACTTCTGTCTTTTTGCCTGAAACCAGCCATCTGCTTTCTTCCTGGGCTCAGGGCTTGTCAACTTGACATCTCACTCTTCAGAGATGGACTCAGCAAGGTTTGGGTAGGGGGGTCTTTGGAGGTATATTTCAATGAATCTGATGTAGCATGTGTTTACCATTCTAAAAGTAGCATGAACCTGGGATATTGGATCCTATAAATGAGGCAGAAAACAGTCTCCTGCAGTAGTCAACTTTATTCAGAGCATCAGACAGTTTATACCCTAAGGGATAAATAAATAAGGTCCTATCAATAAGGTTCTCCTGAGTTCAAGCTGTATATTACCATAAGAACAAGTTATACTGTAGTAAATCATGTTTTCCCATAGAGGCATATAAACAAATAATAGCCAGTTGTAATGAATAATCTAAAGCAACCTCATTCCCATCCAGTACACCTGGGAGGTGACATGGAAGCACATGCCAAGAACAGTTCTGTGCTTTTGAAGAACCAAGGTCACAGACTCTTGTTTTGTTTTCTCAGAGTTTTCCCACAAGTACTTAGCATTGCCCCACAGAACTCTGCTCTTAGAATATGTTCTAACAAGCATGTACTTAGGCTACCTGCAAAATGAAAAAACTCAAAAATAAGGACAACGTTTTCCCCACAATTTGATAGTTCAAAGGAAACAACAGCAATACATTCAGGTAGTTACAGTGTAAAATGAGTTCACTAAATTTTCTAAACCTTGCTTTATGGAACTTCTAGCAAATCCATTGGGCCCTATCACATCCAATTGGGACAAACTTAATGTTTTGCTTTTTGTTTTGTGTTTCTCATCTGCCCAATAAAGAACAAACTATTTCAAGCTGAGGCAGGAAGTTAGGTAGGACTGAGAAAAAAAGGCTGGGTGAATGTTAGCTAGCCCTCTTTGTGTGGATGAGGGGTCTTAATGGGTCACATTGGGAAGTTGGCTGGGTAGCTGTGACTACCGATTTAGCTATCGAAAAGAATAAAATGAAAGACAATTTAAAGTTTTCTTGAAGCTAAAACAAAAAATAAAAAAAGAACAGGAAAAATTATTTCTCATTTGGAAGACAAAGCCTCATTTGAAAGAGAGCAACGAGGAATGCATGAGAAGGTTTGGAGGGAGGAAAGGGAAGGGAGAAATGAAATTATACAATATCAAAAGTAAAACCATCTAATAAAATGTAACTAATACATTATAATAGTAAGTAAATAAAAGATGAAGTCTCTCTACTTAGTTCGCAATGGCCTGGAATTTGTTCTGCAGCCCAGGCTGCTGTTGAGTTTGTATTTGACTGCCTCAGCATCCCTATGCTATCACACTCAACAGAAATTAATTTAATAACATTTTATATAATCAATGTTACCTGAAATATGACCTCACCCTGTAATCAATCTTAAAACTCTTAAAATATTTTGTATTCCCATTTCACAGTAGTTTATAAAATGTGATGCAAAGTGTTTTTACACTTGTACTCGATCTGACCTATCACAGCGCAAGTGCTTCATGAACTGTGGCTAAGGTGGCTGCACTGTACACTGGCGGTCTAGACCTTAACACAGGAGCAGCATAACCTTCCCTCTATCATTTGATTACAAACTTTTCTTTGCATATGGAATTCTGGATGAGGGGGAAAGACACGTCTTTTGACAAGGAAGAGGTAAGAAGAATGAAAATGCAGCTCATAAAACCTGTTTTCTTAAGTTTCTCAGCGCTAGCTAAACTCCCCAGAGAGGGACTGCTTGGGCCCAATTCCTTCCTCCAGTACTCCTAGATGCCCGAGTCTCTGCTAGAATAGCCAAACTCACAATTAAGTTTGCTATTTCTCATTCATGTGTCATATAGAATAGAATAAATATCCTATATTTTTATCCTATCAACACGAATGAAAAGCATAAAGGGACACAGTCTTAAACATTTTCTATATGCTGGCTTCTGACAACTCTCTGGTTGTACAGATGACAGTAATAACTTTTCATCTAGATACAGCTAATATTATAGAAGCAATTGTATTTAATTCCTTACTGAGGAAAGTGAACTGATAATATTTTGAGTTCCCAATCAGATAGTGAGAATACTGGCTAAGGGATTCAAGCACCACCTGGAATCAATTCACACTAAGTCTTTGAGTCTACATTCATCTCTATGAGGAAGAGCAGGAAAATCATTGTTATAAATGAATGCTCATTTTAGAAGCCAGAGTGAAAAATGTGGACTACCATCAGAAGCAAATGTGCTGTACAAGCCTGGAATTCCAGCATTAGGAATTCAAGGCAAGCTTTGGCTATATAGCAAACTTTGAGGCCAGCCTGTCTACATAAACCCATGCCGTGAACGAATGACTGAATCAATCAATCAAAGAATGAAACAAAGCCCAAAACCGAATTACCTCTGAACTACTTTCTTAAACAAGTTACTAATATTTCTACGCTTTGTTTTCTGTTTCCTCTGCTGCTCAGTAAAAAGGAGATAACCTACCTTTGCCAGTCAGAGTTCCTGACATACAGTAAGCATCTTTAAACTCATAGTAAATATGAAGTCTGCAACTCTTTTGCATTAATTCTACAGCATGAGGGTTATAATTCTATCACCTAAAAGTTGGTACTTTTAAAAAACGTTGGAACTTTTGTAGTTTTCCAGTGCTACCAAGATCCATACTCTAACCTTCTAAGAGTGTGCCACGGTGAAAGGATTGAAGGGTAGTAATGCATGGCCATCACAGGCATTTCTCTGTAAATTCTGGAAACTCTAAATCTTTGTCATTGTTTCAAAGTTATGATCTATTTCTGAACACTGTTGGAAATAATCAGAACTAGAAAGAAAAGAAAATAGTTATTACCAAAGTACATCTCATATAATCATTTCTCATATAACCTTTCCTGACAATGTCAACTTAAACAGGAAAAGGTCATTTCTGGGCTCATGGTTTCAGTCCATAGTCACCTTGCCCTGTCATTTCTGGCTACAACATGACAGCACAGTATTAAGGAAAACAAAGATGCTCACCTCGTGGCATCCAGGAAACAAAGAAAGGGGATAGATACAAGACACATCCTTTAAAGGCATTCCAAAAAAGACCTGCTTCCCCCAACTATGTCCCACTCTGGAAAAAACAATTAATGACATGAACTCATCATTCATGTGGTTAGAGTCTTCATGATCCAATTACCTTGGAACATGGGTACACTGGGGACCAAGCCTTCAAGTCAGGATTCATAGGGGATAACCTTCCTATTTAAACTATAACATATAGGGAGAGTAGTAACACTTTGTGTACCATTGCTTAGCATACACTAGAATTTCAAAGAGTCCTGAAACATTTTACTTCCTAGGAAATTCAGAGAAAGAAAGAATTCAGCATCTGTCTCCCCCTTTAAAAAGCAACTGTGAGACGAATTTGTTTAAAATGAGCTCTCAAATATACGTACGTGCATGCGTTCATGTGTGTGTGTGTGTGTGTGTGTGTGTGTGTGTGTATGCTAGAATACAAGACTAGAATATAAGGCTAGAATAATCATAACTCCATTTGTGTGACTGTGCTAAGTTCAACCATCCTTAATTGGCTATATAAAAAAGTACAGCTGGTTACCCAGATGATAGGAAATCTTCACTGGAAAAAAATGTTAGCTTCCTCTCAACTCCCTAGCTTTTGCTTTGTCTTAACAGCACTTGGAAGCATAAGAGTTAAGGCTCTGGTGAGAGGAATATTCCTTCCTGTATAAATAGAATCCTATAGAAATCCTTTTTGTGTGAAGTTAGAGATTTACATAATTTGAGTATCTTAATAATGGGTATAGTACAGATTCTATAGTTTGCATTGCTATTTTTGGTTATGAAAAGAAAAACCAACCTGGATTAAAGCACATGTGAATTTTAAAAAGGAAATAGCATGGGATAGAAATGTAGTGGGAGTGGGTGGGTAGGGGAGCAGGGGCGGGGGTGGGGTATAGNGAACTTTTGGGANAGAATTTGAAATGTAAATAAAGAAAATAATAATAAAAAATGTAAACAAGTAAAAAAAAAGGATGGTTGTAATGATGGATACAATTTTTAAAAAATGAGTCTTTTCCAATTCAACACTTCCTTTGTATAGAAAAATAGCAAAATAAAACCCAAACAAGAGCTCAAAAAAAAAAAAAAAAAGAAATGTGTAGATTAAAAAGGAAGGTTCTGACATCAATAATTAAAGAAAACATTTCTCTTTCATAAATTTAACTTAATGTCATCTTGAGAGAAACTCTATGGAAGCCCTGTTGAAGTCTACCCTCAAATAAATACTGCAACATCTGGCTAGAATAGCAGTGACCACCAAATTATCAAGCACAAGGACATTTTCTATATTTATACCACATGGAACAATATCTGTCAAGGATAAGCATTCCCTCCTTGGGTTCCTGAGCACCTTAGGCTTGGCTTCCTTTCTTCTTTCTGTAGCTTGTCTCTTTTACTAGCGGCTCATTTTCTGTAAAGTTCTCATGAGTCCTTTTCCTTTGAACCAACAGTCCTTTTTAGATACACAATCACTTACCTTTAAGCCACTCAGTAATGATTCTCAAATTATTTCTCCAGGCTTCTGACCTACATTTTAAATTGCCTACTGAGCCTCACCACATACTGCTTCGCAGGTACATCAAACTGAGTCTGGCAAAAGCTAAATCCATCATCTTCTTGAAGCATTTTTTTTTCTGGCATTTCATGCCCCATTGTTGCTAATGCTCCTCACATATAATTCCTTCTTCCCAGTGTTAGGCTTTGAGCAGACAGAGCTGCGCATCTGTTACAAGACTAGATTACAGCCTCCTAAACCCCAGGTAGACATCATAGTATTTGGTACTCATCACTCCCCCAGACTCTTATCTCCTCCAGCCCTTGGTAGGCTTCTAGTTTCTGCTTCTATAAATCTATTTCCAGAATTCTATGGTCAGAATCATTATAACATGTGATCCTTTGTGGTTGCTTACTTTCATTTAATTAATCAGTTGTAGAATCCATTCATGTTCTATGGTCACTTCATTCAACATATCATCTTAAAAATCTATCCAGGCTATGCCATGAAACAGTTTTCCATTCTTTTTGTTTTTGTTTTTGTTGTATGGCTTTAGCACTTTATACAATGAACATTTGGGAATTATTATTTTTTGTTGTTATGAACATGTTCCTATAAATACCTATTCATGAGTATATTTTGTAGGTTTTACAAGTATATATATGTGAATAGCATTGCTATGCTCTGTAGGAACTCCAAAGCGCTGAAATATTTTCAGATTGTGAACAGCAGTATTTAAGAGGCAGATAAGTGATTAAAAG
The DNA here is from genome assembly GCF_900095145.1 of Mus pahari. Classification (NCBI taxonomy): domain Eukaryota; kingdom Metazoa; phylum Chordata; class Mammalia; order Rodentia; family Muridae; genus Mus; species Mus pahari. The sequence goes on from NC_034594.1 coordinate 133,365,694, forward strand.
GGGGTATATCATTGTGGACTTAATCTGCACTTCTCTGATGGCTTTGGCCATTAAGCATTGTTTTGTAGGTTAGTTAGACATATAAGTTTTTCTTTATAGAGAAATATTTACTCTCACTTTCATTGGGTTGACTTTTTATTGATTCATAACAGTACTTTATATGTTCTGGATTTTAGATCTGTACTATTCTTTGTGATTGTTTTCCATTTCTTGATGTTATCCATTGATTAAAAATTTTAAAGTTTCAATAATGTCTAAAATGTATGCCTTTGGTGCTGTACATAAAGAGTACTGTCAAATACAAGATTATGAAGATTTACCACCAACACACATTATAATTATATAATTATCTTACAAGTGATATATATATCACTCCTGCTTGTAAGATAGTTCTGAAGTCGAAAATATGATCACTATGTAAATTTACATGACATTTAAAAGAGACATCATCCAAAATCTGAAAAGAAGGAACAAATAAATCTGGGAAATCAAATTTTTCCAGTTCATTTCTAAATTAAGTGACATGAAGAACTACTTTAAATTTTTTATTAAATAGCTAATATTGGAAATGCTCATTTGTATGTCCGACAATTAAAACACAAGTAAAACAATTGTAAAATGAAAAGGAAACTAACTTAAAACCCATTGCACCTTTAAAAGTTCTTGCATTATTATTATTTTTTTAACAATTACATTAGAAGCAGTAGGGGTGGCTCAGTGGTAAAGAGCACTTGTTCTAAAAGAAGACTGGAGTGGTGGCTCACAACCATGCACAGCTACAGCTCCAAGGGATCTTATGCCCTCTGTCGACCTCTGTGGGCACTAGGTATGTACATGCGCACATATATGTATGTACAGGTAAAACACTGGAATCTAAAAAAATAATTCTAAAAGCTTTTTAAAAGATTACATTACTTTTGGTAGTTACTTTTAAAAGTGATGGTAGAAGAAGATTATTAGTGGGGGGGGCTGGGGGATGGGTGACTGTGTGTGTCTATGTTTACACATTTATCACAAGTATGGAAATCAAAGGACAGCTTGTGGAAGTAGACTTTTCCCACTTCCCAGGGATAGAACTCAGTTCATCGGGCCTGACAGCAAAGTGCTAAGCCATCCACTAGAAGTTTTATATCAAAATGTAGAATGTACCTCTACAAGAGTTATGTAATTAAAAGAGCTGCTACAGCCAGGCAGCAGTGGCGCACGCCTTTATTCACAGCACTCAAGAGGCAGAGGCAGGCAGATTGTGAGTTCAAGGCAAGCCTGGACTACAGAGTGAGTTTCAGGACAGCCAGAGCTACACAGAGAAACCCTGTCTTTTAAAAAAAAAAAAAAAAAAAAAAAAAAAGAGCTCCTGTTTTCACCCTCATATTTTCATTGCACCACTCTACTCTTCTCTAGATGTCACTTCACAGTGGATTAGTTTATCCTTATTATGTTAAAATTCACTTCTTTACAAATTATCATATTTTCACTTAAAAAAATTATACTATAACTAAACATTCTATACTTCACATACCTTTGTTTAACCATTTAAAAATTCCTAGTTTTACACTGTAATTTCCTGTAATTTAATTTTTTAAAAAATTTTATTTTATGTGTATGGTGTTTTCCCTGCATGTGTTCTGTGTACCATGTGTGTGCCTGGTACCTGCAGACAACAAAAGAGGAAGTCACCTCCCCTGAAACTGGATTACAGACACTTGTCAGGGCTAACAATAGAATCCAGGGCCTCTGGGAAAGCAGCTAGGGCTCTTAAATACTGATTCATCTTCCCAAGCTCTGGCATAATTTTTTAAGGCACAAAGGATGAAAACAAGCAAACAAGAGTTATATCTTGTTGTTATTTTTGTTAAAAAAAAAACACAAAATAACACCCCCCAAAAACTTTAAACAAGAGTATGAATCAATTCAAAATTCTTTCTCATTTACAAGTATATTTAAATGTATAAGAGAATAGTGTTCTTGTTGCTCAGACTATTTTCAGCTGGATAGTGTTTTCTTCAGCATTTAACAATTTGCAAACAAATGAAGGACGAGAAGACCAGTATGATCGGTTAATTAAGATTTCAAAGAAACTGCTGCTCCCTAGAGGGGTGGCTAATTTCTCATTTATAAGGCCATTTATAACTCTAGCACTGAGAAATGGTCCTAATAAAATTCACAGTTAAGTAGGCTTTCAAATGCACACCAGTCATTAACATTTGGACTGCCTGCTGCTAGCAAAATATTAATATTTGATGCCATGGCATTTTCATTTTATAAATCAGCTTCTGAGTCTTATGAAGCAGCCTGTGCTATGTTTTAAGTACATGAAACTCCAGTTATAATAGGTGGTTTAGAGAGATTTCAAAACAGTTCACAGGAATTGAGCAGCTGCATCTCATGATTTGAGTGTCTGCTATATAGAAGAGTCCCTGGTGGCACTCTTGGAGGATACTGTTTTCAAGATAAAGGAAACAGGGTCTTCACTGAATGCATAATGGCACTGGTGACAATAAATACTTAACAGACTGACATACACTGCTCTGGTGCTTTATATATGCTGATACTTTAAAAGACAATTTCAAGGATTCTATAAAGTCGTGTGCTTGCATGTAAGTCTATGTACTATTTACATGCAGTACCCAAGTAGGTCAGAAAACTGCGTTGGATACTATGGGACTAGAGAATGCCAGCCCTGTATGTAAGCTCTTACTTAGACAATAGTCTTCACCAAGTTTTATTCTTGGAGACAGACTTCTATAAAATGACCAGACTTTTCTAAAGCATCCAGAGATCCACCAGCTTATGTGTCTTCAATATCAGTGGTTAGGATTAATTTATATAGGTTGGGGATGGATCTCATTGGTAGAGCACTTAGCTAGCACAAATAAGGCTCTTGGATGGATGTCGGTACTGGAAAAAAACAAAAAAACAAAAAAACAAACAAACAAAAAACCCCAAAACCCTAAATTCTCATGGGCCCTGAGCCATAGGATGTCAGATCCAGAAAGCTTTAAAGATCTTGTTAAACCCATCCCTCAGGTACATGTTAGGTGAGCTATTGAAGACCTAAACCTAAATACAAAGGCACTTATCAACTAGAAAAAATAAACCCAAGAAATCATTTATAAGTACTTTGGCAGTTAAATAAAATGTCTTTTAAATATATCTGTGTTTATAGATCACAACGTGCACATTGAATTGTCCTTGGGTGACAGCAATAAAAAAAAGAAAAAAAAAAAACAAAAAAAAACAAGTAACAGGCCTTTGTTGTATTTTCTTTCTTCAATAAATTTTCTTTTTTTTTTTCCTTTTTTATTATTATTTTCTTTATTTACATTTCAAATGCTATCCCGAAAGTTTCCCATACCCCTCCCCCCACCTCTGTTCCCCTACCC
>NC_034594.1:133369196-133382172 GCF_900095145.1 Mus pahari
TGCAGCCCCCTTCAGGTACTTGGGTACTTTCTCTAGTTCCTCCATTGGGGACCCTGTGTTCCATCCAGTAGCTGGCTGTGAGCATCCATTTCGGTGTTGACCAGGCACTGGCATAGCCTCACAAGAGGCCGCAATATCAGGGTCCCTTCAGCAGTATCTTGCTGAATAGAATAAATGTTTACATTTATTCTATTTTTATTATCTCTGCATGTCTCTGCATCTGTCTATCTCTATCCCATCTCTCTTAGGAGTATATACACCACAGCATACATGTGGAGGTCAAAGGGCACCTTTTGGCCTTGTCTCCTTGCATCATATGGATCCAGGGACTTGAACTTAGGTCACCAGACTTGGCAGCATGACAGCTCCCTTAACCTACTGTAACACCTTAGTGGTCCAAGATTTCTAATAAATAAAGTTGATATACCTGGAATTGCTTAATATCATGTTTTATTACTATTTGGAGCTCTTTCAGACCACAAGTCTGGGATGAAAAGGTATTTCCTGCTAGTAGTTACTTGCTCTTACTGTTTACCTTCTATGGAGTAGGCAAAATTCAAGATTTCCCATAGTTGTTCTCAGGGCTGATAAATAATTACAGGGCTAAAACCAGATGCTGATAATAAAATAATAAAAATAATTTCAGAAAACAGATAGTCACTTTTAGAAATAATCAAAGAGCCCCATATAGACAACTTTAGCTTTTTCTAAAATATATCAAAATATTGCATGAATCAATGGAGAAATAAACAGATGCAATAAAGCAAATATAATAAAACATTAACAGAAGATTATATATGGTGAATATATGAGTGCTCACTAAGATATCATTTTATCTTTTTTTGTATGCTTGAAAATTCTTCAGAAAAATATTGGAGCTGAGTGTTAAACGTAACATATTCTACTCATAGATAGATAACCAAAAGAAAAATAAACACACACACACACACACACACACACACACACACACACAAAGTCTGTATGAGGAAATACATAGCAGCTCTGATCATGCTAGAAACAGTCCAAAGAACTGCCTTTTGGTAACTGTCCAGGAAAACAGAAGTAATGAGAAATGAGATGGAAATGAACAAGAAACAAAAGATGAATTTTAAAAAAGAAAAATGAAGAGGACAAAAGATAATTAGAAATAAGGGGAAGAATAAAGAAAACTAAAGGAAATTAAATCACTGCCTTGTCAACATTTAATGACACAGCACAGAAGCAGGATAGAAAGGAAAGAAAAATGATAGAGACATTAGAGGAGAGGAGCCCCTCATCCTGGACTCTGGTTGAGAGCTTTTACCAGTTGAGAGGCAAGAATTTCAGCACAATTAACATTTGTTAAGAAGTTTGTCAACACAAAGATAATATTCCTGTCTAGGTATCTACTTTAAGTTAAATTAGCAACGACCCAGAGATAGATTCTAAACCCACATGAAAGAAGAGAAAGCTAAACTTACAACAGTATCAAGTTACCAATTGGTCACTAGGCTAGAAAATGAGGGCTGAGTGAAATTAGTGTTCAACACTAATGATAAAAGGAAGAGTTAGCATATTAACTAATGGAATTTCTGGCTCTTAAGTCCTCAAGAAGCCTAGGAGTACACAGGAGTGTGCATGTATGAGAGAGGCTAAGCAATAGTAATTTCAGGGAGAATTCCGCAGAAAGACTGGGATGGAGAAGGCCATGAGAGCATGAAATGGTATGCTGGCCAACTTCTTTCCTTAGACAATACTGTCTCTGCAAGCAAGAAATGTATTTGTGTTCACCATATAAATCTCCAATGCCTGGTAAAGAGCACCATAACCATTTGGTGCACAAACAATAAAAGAAAACAGAAAACAGAAAGGAATGGTGATTACAACTATCAAGTAGTAGATAGAGTCAAGAGAGAAAATAAGATGTTGGGGAGATGGCTCAGCAGAAACACTTGCTGCTTTACTAGAGGACCCAGATTCTACTGCAAGCTCTCACAACCATCTGTAGCCCAGTTCTGGGGATCTGACATATCCTTCTAGCCTCAGCTTCTATGAATGCATTTGATGCACAGACATAAATGTAGATAAAGACAATAAACATAAAATAAAATGAAAAAAGTTTAATGATATGAACTGTCCCTCTTAGTAAGAACTAACATAAACTCTTCTGATACTGAGTCTCGTAAGAAAGGAGTTGTCACTTCTCCTGGGGTGAAGGAGTAAAGAAGCAGAGTGCCAGTGTTCCACAACTTAAATGGTGACTTAGTTCATCATTAAAACAACCAGTGAGTTCTAAAGACTGAAGAATTATGTTGTGGGCAGAACTGAGTCTTTAGGGGCTGAGATGGTGTGTGATGGCTCAGTGAGGAGATGTCAAGTCTGACATCTTCAGTTCAATTTGGGGAACCCATAAAATGGGTTGTTGTTCTCCAAACTCCACATGTGCATTGTGTGTACACCCACCCACACACACACACACACACACAATTATTCTGAAAAGAGCCCATAAGTTATATTCCTTTATGCTCTACAAAAGACAAGGAAGAAATAAAACAGGCCAAGTACCACATATATTACTAATGGAAAAGTTACTGTGGTGCCTTGAATGATGGCCCCATAAGTTCATATATTTGAATGCTTGGTCACCAGGGAGTAGCACTATTTCAAAGTGTGGCATTGTTGGAGAAAGTGTGTTATTTGGGGTGGGCTTTGGGGTTTCAAAAGCTCAAGCCTGGCCTTGTGTCTCTCTCTTGCTGTTGCCTGCAGATCTGGATGCAGAACTCAGCTACTATGTCTGCCTGCCTGCCACCATGCTTCCTGTTACATGAATACCAGACTAAAAATCTGAGACTGTAAGCACAGCTCAACTAACTGCTTTTTAAAGCAGCAGGATACCAACCAAGACAGGATATCAACCAAGACAGTTACCTAATCCAGACAATATGATTTAAAAAGAAATACTTTGTAGAGAAAAATCCATGCCACTCTCACCTCTACACAACTTAGTTGCTAACATGGTTTCTTAGGTACTAACAGTGAGTTCTGAACCATAGCTGTTTTCATTTCTTTTGTGCTGGGTTGTACTCTCTCCTCACCTCTTACCCCCTTCCCTTTCCCTTTTCCACTTCCACCTTTTTCCTTTTGTTATACTGTGTAAGGAACCAAAGTACTCATGGTGAGCAAGTAGTCTATTATTGTGCTATATTCTCAACTCCGTGTGCTGTTTGTACATGAGGATGGTCCAATAACTGGTTAAGAAAAATGTCACATCAATACTTATAAAAATTATGTATAATGTATCTCTAGCAACAAAATTGCCATGGTATTTTAATAACCGATTACTGTAAGCATGGAAAAAATAAATGACACTGGTTAAATATGGACTATATTACTTCAAAGATGGGATTGATGTCTTCCTTCTAAGACTTCAATCTTTACACTAATAGAAGAATCAGATTTCCTTATAACTCATTTCACCAAAGAATAAGATCAGTCCTGAAATCTAGGACAGCTGCGAGCTTTCATTAAATTAAGGACAAGATCAATCTGAGCCTCCAACCAATGAAACAGACTTTAACTGGTCTTCTAAAATGACAGTGTGGAAAACCAGACAGAATGGTGCTAAATACAGTAGTAATCGCCTTTCATTTTTATATGTAAGGGAATGCACAACTATCATATAGAGTTAATTTCTCAAGTCAGGTAATCTGAGGAATTCCAGATAACAAAATTAGTGTATATATACGCCACTACTTTCATGTTCTACCCAACACCAGGAAGGCCCCAGGGAACCTGCTGTAATGACTGCATAAGGATTGTCTTATGAATGCTAATCAATATTTTCAACTCCTGAAAGCTGGCTGCTATGACATTTGGTTGTCTTAACCATTTAAAACTTTCCTTTTATAACCTTGCTCACATTATTTTTCACAGGCAATGAAAAACAGGATTCTGAATGCTAAAGTAAATTTCAGTTCATGGAGTATTCATAACCCCTACTTAATAAACATTTTAATACGATCTTTACTGGATTCAGTTCAACCTCTGGTGAACTTTACTAAATATCTCTCTCTCTCTCTCTCTCTCTCTCTCTCTCTCTCTCTCTCTCTCTCGTATAATGATTTGTATAATGATATCTTTTGTTTTTGTTTTTTCGAGACAGGGTTTCTCTGTGCAGCCCTGGCTGTCCTGGAACTCACTCTGTAGACCAGGCTGGCCTCGAACTCAGAAGTCCACCTGCCTCTGCCTCCCAAGTGCTGGGATTAAAGGCGTGTGCCACCACTGCCTGGCTAATGATATCTTTTGATAGCAGAAGATTGAGAGCTGGATTCCAAAATTAGATGGTGTATATTTCAATTTCTACCCATATGTTGCATATTTCAGAACCAAGCAAAAATACAATTAGGAAGAAAACTATGACTTAATAGTTATAAGGCCAAAGTTAGCCACTAATCCCCACCATCTTCTAGTTTCAGCCTGATAATTCTGGTAGGAAAATGGCTTTTTCCTGCTCATAGACATCAAGATCTTCAACTCATTTTTCTGCTGTGATTGCTGTCCAAATAGTTCATAGGTTTCAGCCAGTTTCACTCATGTGTTGGATTTTCCAATTTTTTACTTGAAAAATAAAGCCCTATATTTATGTATTTTACCTTTGTAAATACCAGTTTCCTCTTCTTTTTGTCCCTCCAACCCAGCCCAGTTACACTCCCTCAAGCCCCCTGCATTCCCCCCTCAAATTGATATCCTTTTTTTTCTTAGATTATATTGGTCTAGGAAGAGGGCTCAGCAGTAAAGGTTAGGCTCACAACCAAATCAACCATTTTACATGTACATACTGTGGCTTTAGCATATTGAGAAACACAATGTTTAGCAACTTTAAAGAAAAGTATCAAGATGTCATATAGAAACAGAGCAAAATTACTATCTAACTTATGCTTCTGGGGGAACCTTCGTAGGTCCTTTCACTTAATCTTCTCAAACAGTTGAAGAGAAAGGGTCATGGAGCTAGCTCAATCCATACAGAGCTTGTCTTGATAGAGGTGAATCTTATTTCATACCCAAATGATAAGGCCGCATGTAGTGGAGAATACTTATAATTGTAATACTGGGAGGCAGAGATGAAAAGCATCCAAGGTTCTGTTGGCCAGTCATCCTCACCTATTTGTAAGCTGCAAGCCAGTGAAAGGCACATATGTGTCCGGTGGGGGTGGATGATACCTGAGAAATTACAAAGTTGTCCTCTGCCCCACCCCATGCACACTATACCTGCACACTCATAAAATTCGCCTTCTACACACACATATGACCTCAATCTATTTTGTTTCTCAGTTTTCAAAGGTCAAATGCCAAGACAGTCTAAAGTCTTACTTCATATCTGTATACCACACATTAAACTACACTACCTCAAATGCAAATTCAAAACTCCCAGGATCTCAGATGATAAGCAGAATAGGGTTTTGAAAATTTTAATTGTAAACTCTCATAGTACAGTAAGTTAGGAAAAGAGAGCAAAACATTGCCCAAAGTACTATATTGAAGTATCTTTTAAAAGTTTGTATATAGTGCCTTTTAAAAATTCACTATAACACAAATAACCACAGCTGTCTTCTTATAAAGAGAGGTAAGAATTTCTGTTTGCAGCTAAAGTGGGAACTATGATGTTAAAGCAATGTATAACTTATTCAGTCTCCAGGACTAGAATTATGTAATTCTAAATTAATTTGGGTTTAATTTTTCAAAATTATATTGACCTTTTGAAATTCTGCACTAATAAAATTGATATTGCACAATAATTTTTGTCCAAAAGGCTCTGGTATGGTGTGACTTGGAAAGGCTACATGACTGGAAATACTCTAGAAATAAAAATGTGTATCATATGTCTATACATGGGTTTTTAAACACAATGTATTACCCTCTACTCACTGAGATGTAAGGCTTCCAGGTTGTCCTAGGTTGTCAGCCTGTCTAATGGGAAGACAAATAAAACTTCACTTATATGACAGGCAGACCAAAAGCCTGCACACTTTGTCCCTGTGCTACCCTCAAGAGAAGCAATCATGAGAAAACTTTGCTTTACAAGGTGTTTCCAGCTGAGAATGTCTGTGCATACATAACAGAATTAAGCTTTTATTCATTACACTTGACAATTTAGGACTGCCTACCAATAACTGATCAGTTTATATAACTAATCAAAATAACGAATACAGTAAGAGTCCCACTGCACATTAAGACACATACACTCATCATGGATTTCCAGAATTCACTTTGTTTTTATAATATGTACTTTTTTATATGTCCCTGCTACTGAATGAAACAAACGATCTTCCAGCTTCTTCCTGTCTGGGACAGAGATTGTTCCTCAGCATTAGGGATATTTGTGCAAAGGGAAAACCAATGCAAGAAATCTTACATAGCAGGAGGTTGGCAGCACAGAATTTTCAAGGTTTTCTTAGTAACTGATTTGTGCTCAAGAAAGATAAGAAAATACATACCAGGATTTTTGTTTCGTTTTGTTTTGTTTTTGACCAATTTCTCTACTCAACAAATCTGGCTTTGTGAGCAGCCACAGCAGAGTTTTGTGTGTTTTTAAAACAAATTTTCATAAAAATTTAAATGGAAAACAGTTCTTCCTCTGGGGGAATCACCATGCCTGACCTTAAGCTGTACTACAGAGCAATTGTGATAAAAACTGCATGGTACTGGTACAGCGACAGACAAGTAGATCAAAGGAATAGAATTGAAGACCCAGAAATGAACCCACACACCTATGGTCACTTGATCTTTGAAAGGGAGCTATAACCATCCAGTGGAAAAAAGACAGCATTTTCAACAAATGGTGCTGGCGCAACTGGTGGCTATCATGTAGAAGAATGAGAATCGATCCATTCTTATCTCCTTGTACAAAGCTCAAGTCTAAGTGGATCAAAGACCTCCACATAAAACCAGAGACGCGGAAATTGATAGAGGAGAAAGTGGGGAAAAACCTCGAAGATATGGGCACAGGGAAAAAATTCCTCAACAGAACACCAATGGCTTGTGTTGTAAAATCAAGAATTGACAAATGGGACCTCATAAAATTGCAAAGTTTCTGTAAGGCAAAAGACACTGTCAACAAGACAAAAAGGCCACCAACAGATTGGGAAAGGATTTTTACCAATCCTAAATCTGATAGAGGACTAATATCCAATATATACAAGAGCTCAAGAAACTGGACTCCAGAAACTCAAAAAACCCCATTAAAAAATGGGGTACAGAGCTAAATAAAGAATTCTCACCTGAGGAATATCGAATAGCTGAGAAACACATGAAAAAATGTTCAACATCCTTAGCCATCAGGGAAATGCAAATCAAAACAACCCTGAGATTCCATCTTACACCAGTCAGAATGGCTAAGATTAAAAATTCAGGTGACAGCAGATGCTGGCGAGGTTGTGGAGAAAGAGGAACACTCCTCCATTGCTGGTGGGATTGCAAGCTTGTTCAACCACTCTGGAAATCAGTCTGGCAGTTCCTCAGAAAATTGGACATAGTACTACCGGAGGACCCAACAATACCTCTTCTGGGCATATACCCAGAAGCTGTTCCAACTGGTAATAAGGACACATGCTCCACTATGTTCATAGCAGCCTCATTTATAATAGCCAGAAGCTGGAAAGAACCCAGATGTCCCTCAATAGAGGAATGGATACAGAAAATGTGGTACATTTGCACAATGGAGTACTACTCAGCTATTAAAAACAATGAATTTATGAAATTCTTGGTCAAATGGATGTATCTGGAGGATATCATCCTTAGTGAGGTAACCCAATCACAAAAGAAGTCACTAGATATGCACTCACTGATAAGCGGATATTAGCCTAGAAACTTAGAATACCCAAGATACATTATGCAAAACAGAAGAAAACCAAGAAGGATGAACATCGTGTGGATACTTCATTCCTCCTTAGAATAAGGAACAAAATACTCATGAAAGGATATAGGTACAGAGACAAAATTTAGAGCTAAGATGAAAGGATGGACTATTCAGAGACTACCCCATTCGGGAATCCATCCCATCATCAGCCACCAAACCTAGATACTAATGCTCATGTCAGCAAGATTCTGCTGAAGGGACCCTGATATTGCGGACTCTTGTGAGGCTATGCCAGTGCCTGGCAAACACAGAAGTGGATGCTCACAGCCAGCTATTGGACGGAACACAGGGTCCCCAATGGAGGAGCTAGAGAAAGTACCCAAGGACCTGAAGGGGGCTGCAACCCTGTAGGTGGAACAACAATATGAACTAACCAGTACCCCCTGAGTTTGTGTCTCTAGCTGCATATGTAGCAGAAGATGGCCTAATCGGCCATCACTGAGAATAGAGGCCCCTTGGTCTTCCAAACTTTATATGACCCAGCACAAGGCAAGGCCTGGGCCAAGTAGTGGGAGTGGGTGGGTAGGGGAGCAGAGGTGTGGGGGAGGGGTATAGGAAACTTTCGGGATAGCATTTGACATGTAAATAAAGAAAATAATAAATAAAATAAAATAAAAAAAGAAAACAGTTCTTGTAGAGTTCAGCAATTCTACATGAACTAAGGCAATGGAGGACCCCAGAATCAGTAACCTACCACTTTTGTTTGTGAATATTCAAGATGTTTGAAACCTTAGAGAAGTCTAGAGAGAATTTCATCTTCTTTCTAGTATAAATGCTCAAGGTTGGCAATCCTGGGCTGTTATGGTTGCTGCAACCTTCTAGTCAGCCAGATTCTGCTCCTTCCTGCATTACTCATCTTCTAAGTCTAATGTGTCCTTTTGTCCGCAGGCCACATGTCCACAATAGGAGGAGTAGAGAGCGGAAGACGGGGTAAGGTAGAGCATGACCAAAGCTCTTTTAAGACAGTTCTTCCAAGTTACTCATAAATCAGTTTTATTTGGCCACAACTTTGGCACAAAGAAGATAATAAAGTATAATATTTACTTTCCAGGGTGAATATGTGATAGCCATAGAGAGAGGCAAAAAGGAATTTATGGTTTCCAATGTCTCCACACACACAATCTACATGACCTTAACCATTTCATGCTAGTGACTTCTCAACTATAATAAAATCTTATAATAAGGGTTCTGTGAACTTGATCCTATAAAAACCAAAATAGAGAAGTTAATAAAATCCCTGATATACAATAAGTATATAATTAATGTAAACATTTTCTTTAGGTGTAAGTTGCATTATTTCTATCAGCTGTTAAAAAATGACAGAAACTATGTAACATCTCTCCTTTCCCAACTCCAGATTATTTGCACAATATAAATAGAGCAATATTCTCTAATCACTGCTTTCAACAAAGAACATACTCTTCTAAAACACTTTATAACATACACACAGTAGGTGCATGTAGAGACAACACATACACAACTACAGAGAAAACACACACATACTGATACACATTGACGAGTATAGCCACGCACATAGAGAACAAATCCATGAACACATACTCCCAAACATACACACACACACATACACATATGCATACATACATACACACTCACACACAAGCACATGTACACATACACAGAGAGACATATGTATATATAAAACAACAAAGTACACACACGCTTAATTATATTCTCTCTCAACTGGAAACTTACAACAGCCCACGGTATAACTTCAACTGCACATTTTAGAGGTATGTCATAATCACTGCAGCTCTCTTTCCTTTACTCTGCTAATAATACCTTCCCAGGGATACAGATCTGAGCTAACAGAAATAATCCCATTGATGAAAGTGGTCATTGCTGAAAGCTCAAAGTTGATAAAGGCTATCACTGTTAAAGGCTTTGGGGGAGGGTAGGTAGTATGTTAAGTATCTTACATTGAACCCTGAATTTTAATCTTCATGATAATTCTCTGAGGTTATCACCACTCTTACTTACCCTCACATTAAAAGTTACAGGTAGGGCTGGTGAGATGGCTCAGTGGGTAAGAGCACCCGACTGCTCTTCCAAAGGTCCAGAGTTCAAATCCCAGCAACCACATGGTGGCTCATAACCATCCGTAACAAGATCTGACACCCTCTTCTGGAGAGTCTGAAGACAGCTACAGTGTACTTACATATAATAAATAAATAAATCTTTAAAAAAAAATTACAGCTAAAGCTTATAAAAATACATTCAAAGTCACACAGACTATATAGCAAGGCTGTAATTGAATAGAAGTATATTGGGCCGTGATAGCAAATGGCAAAGTAACTTTAATTCAATGTAGCAACAATACTATATTATTCTGAGTATTACATATATACTAACTTGATTTATTATTTTATAACAATCTTTATAATATTAGCTATAACTATCCTCATTTCATAATGAAAATGAAGCTTGCCTAAGCTAACAAAATAGATAAATGTTGGACCCAGGACTCTAATTGAGGTGAATTTGGAGCTTAACTGTGTAACAGGAAAGGATACTGTTATTCATATAATTCATCTCCTTTCTATCAAAATATAATTTTCATGTTTCTCTTACTTAAATATTTAAAAGATATAAAAATACTCCTTTATAAACTCATTGATTAGATAGATGGGTTAAGTACAAACTCCAGGAACCCAACTGTCCCCACTTCCCAAGAACAGGTTTACTGTCATAGGCAGCTTCAATCTGCAATTCTATATGGATTCATGTAGTTGGGTTCAGGCCTAGAACATGTGTACCATCTCTTCAAATAATAACAATCTCCTGATAGCTGGAATTAACAAACACTTCTGGAAGATATATTTGTTTTAATTTAAACTTTTCAAATTCTGTTTGTCAGGGTAAAATTGACTGAAATGAGTAGTACGTAATCTTAAATTGCAGAACTACTTGTTTTGTCGGCCAAGTTGAGCAAGCTTGCGAAAATAAATCACATACAGACCCCACTGTAGAAGTCACTCAAATTAGGCTCCTGTTATTCCTTTAGTAGTGATGTGAACTCTATATAGAACATGCTTGTATGATATGTTTTACTTATATTATTACCTATTACTCATCTTATTACTTATTAATATCCATAATTTGTAATTAATTGTTTTTAAAAGTTGAAGAAATAAAATATGTGAAGAAAAAATACTCCTTTATAGCAATATAATAATAATAATGATAATACATGGGACTATATAATATTAACTCAATAGTGTCATCTCATATATTGGATACAGAATATAAGGATAAGCAAAATATAGAATATATATACAATGGAATAATATTTGCCCATGAAGAGGAATGAAGTTTTGACATATATTACATAACCAGGATAGAGATACAAAAGGACAATAACATACTGTGCCACTTATATTAAATACCTAGAATAGACAAATTTATACAGACAGAAAGGCAGATGCTACCAGGAACGGTGAATGGTAGAAAGAGTTATTATTTCAAGAGTACAGGGTTCTTGTTGGGGATGGTAAAATATGGGGTAAAGTGAGTGGCGATGTTGGTACTATTCTATGAATGCAATTAATAACAACAAACATTCATAAAAAGCAAAAGTGTTACATATATGTTATGTTTTGCCATATTAAATTATTAGACGTAATAAATGCTCCTCACATTTTACCAGCTTTTTATTAATTTATTTTTTATTAGATATTTTCTTCATTTACATTTCAAATGCTATCCCCAAAGCCCCCTATACCCTCCCCACGCCCTGCTCACCAACCCACCCACTCCCACTTCCTGGCCCTGGCATTCCTCTGTACTGAGGCATATGATCTTCGCAAGACCAAGGGCCTCTCCTCCCACTGATGGCCGACTAGGCCCTCCTCTGCTACATATGCAGCTAGAGACACGAGCTCTGGGTTTTTTTACTGGCTTTTTGATGGTCAATAGAAACCTCCTGGGACTGGGAGATGCTAAAATATTTCCCACATCATTGCTTTATACACTTTTCAAAGCATTGGCAGATAGTGATTGAAAACTACTACTTCTAGATACACCCAAACAATTGTCTACAACCATGCCCTGCCTTCCAAACATATCAACAGGATCTTCAATAGAAAAGTCTTGAATACACACAAAATATCCTCAATATTAATTTCCTTATTAGCCTCAAGAATCAAATCCCACAGTGACACAAAAACACAAGCAATCTCTGCAGTTCTTTCAACAGCCATTCAAGGACAACACTTGGATATCCATCCTGTCGTCGGAAGGTGCAGGACACAAAGAGGAAACATGGTACCATTGGGATCATTCTGTAAACCTGACAGGGAAAGCACCAGTTTTCTCTCCAGCATTTTCTAGGCTGCTGCTTCACGCAGTCTTGAGAAGTCTCAAACACTGACTCTGATGGGCACCCATCATGTGAGAGATTAGAGCAGTGCAGAAAACACTGGTCACCAGCAGATAGCACGCATGCCCTCCAAATTAAAAGGGAGTTAAGGAACCTAACAAAACAATCAACAATCAACAATCACCCTCAGGGACAATGTGACAGGGACATCCCATAAGCCTTGGCTGATGACGAGATCACCAAACCTCTGTTGGTCACTACCCAGACTGCTCTCCTTCCCACCCTTTCTCTCTCCTTCTCCAGGTACAGACAAACAGCAAAACACAGAACGACATTTCTCTTTTCTCTCTGGTTGTTTTCTCTTAAACAGAGAAATAGCACTGAAATCACTAAAGCTTGATTGACGTCAGAGAAAAGACAGAATAAAAGACAAGGAACTCACCATGTAGGTTTTTAATGCCAAAAATATCACTAGCACATCTTTGGATTGGGGGAAACTAATTCTAAAGGGAATTAGAAATAATAACTAAGAATAAATGACCCTAAAAAGTCCACCAGAGAACTCCTAAGTCTGATAAACAACTTCAGTGCAGTAGCTGGATATAAAATTAACTAAAACAAATCAGTGGCCTTCCTCTACACAAAGGATAAATGGGCCGAGAAAGAAATTAGGGAAACAACACCCTTCACAATAGTCACAAATAATATAAAATACCTTGGTGTGACTCTAACTAAGGAAGTGAAAG
>NC_034594.1:133385192-133400613 GCF_900095145.1 Mus pahari
AACAACAATATGAACTAACCAGTACCCTCTGAGCTCATATCTCTAGCTGCATATGTAGCAGAAGATGGACTATTTGGCCATCATTGGGAAGAGAGGCCCCTTGGTCTTGCAAACTATATATGCCCCAGTACAGGGGAATGCCAGGGCCATGAAGTGGGAGTGGGTGGGTAAGGGAGCAGGGGCAGGGGGAGGGTATAGGCAACTTTTGGAATAGCATCTGAAAAGTAAATAAAGAAAATATCTAATAAAAAAAGAATTGTTAAATATTATGTGATACTATAAGATTAATATGTGTCTGTCTGAAAAACAAATTATGGTTTTTATATTCATTAAACAGTCTCAGACATTCAAGTTTTTAGATATACTAAGAAAAAGGCCACTAGAGAGCAACTTTCATCAAAAGAATCTTCATCAAACTTTTCCTATAGTAAAGAGCTCATCAATCTAACCCCAAATGATCAATGCCCCATGGTACATACAACATAGCCCCTTGTCTATTATCACTAAAACAGCTGTGCCCAAGTTTCTTATCCTAAGAAACCAGCATTCAAGAAAATAAACCACGGGCAGAATTTCTTTGGAAGTGAGTGCTTTAAAAGCATGGCTTTGTTTGCTATTAAATTTTATATTTCTGACGTCCTAGGGAAATTCCAGATCTTGTCAGCCCAGACAATGAACACCTTACAAATATTATGACAATCAGACTAATATTAACATACACAAAGGAATTCAGGGGAGAACATTGGAGAAAGAAATTCATAACAGCTAGAGGTGTCACAAGAGAAGGCGAGTTCAAAAATACATGAAAGTGTAGGCATCTCCCTAGAAATCAGAGAATTCTGCAATGGGGTTAGAGATAATGAAAATCTAAGGAAGTCAAAGCCCTCAAATGAAAGAAGGTGAGACAGTGTGTTACTGTGTAGGGAGACACAGTCATTTACAAGAGTGGACATGGAAAGTATCAGGAAATGCCATGCTTTGTTGTATGTCTCAAGAGCTGAAGGTATAAGAGGCTGGAAAGACCCAGCAGTTCGCAACACTTGCTGCTCTTCCAGAGGACTTGAGTTCCACCACCCTTTTGTAGTGGCCTATAACCTCATATAACTCCAACTCCATAGTACTCACATATGTGTGACAGATACAGAGGCACAAACACATACACATAAATATAGATAGATATATACATGATTTATTGATAGATAGATAAGAAAGATGTAAATTAAGTTTTATCAAATTGCTCACACCTTTTATTGTTTTATTTTTAATTGCTTTTATAAATACCCAGAGGCTGGGTAAAGAGGTTAATTCGTTTAGTTTTTGTGCTTTAAAAAAATACAGTATTTTTCAGTTCTGTAAGTGTCTTGTTTGTTTTTGCTTTATTTTGTTTTGTTTTTGAGACAGTCTTACTATGTAGCTCTGCCTGCCTGAAACTTGCCATGATCTTCCCACATCCATTCCCTGAACACTGCGATTACAGGTGTGCACCACCACTCCCATCCTGTTAGTTTACAATTTCAGAGGTTGTTACAGAATTCAGAGGAATTCGCCCAGTCAGTGCCTACAACCACATCTGTTTAGCTTCTAGAAAGATTTTCATAGTAGCATCAATGAAAGGACTGGAAGACAGGAAGACCAAGAGATCCAAGATCACCTCACTTTTTTTTTTTTTTTTTTTTTGGTTTTTCAAGACAGGGTCACTTTTTTAAAATATGTACTCTCTCAAAAACTAACCAGGATCCTCCAAAGAACGTTAACAGTCACTTCTTAGGGTCACATGTACTTGGCTCCGCCTTTCCCTTACAGGTTCCATCACTTCTCAGTACTGTGGCCATGAGGGTCAAGCTTTCAGCACAAGAACTCTGAATGACACACTCAAACCTTATTCATGCCTGGCCTGTGACTTGTGTCTGAATCAATATGATGATCATTTAAATACTTTCTGTGGCTCTTGTGTTATGAGGCATAAATGATTAATTCTCACAAAAACTGAATTGGTCACAAGCTCAACAAACCCATCCTTTTTCCATAATCTGCCCTGTAATCAATTAAATCTCTAATCCCTCCCCAATGTGACCTTTCTCTTTTGAGCACTGCCTTCACATGCTATAACACAAGCTCTCTGTCTTCTGAAAGAGAATCATTAAACCAAAGCTATGATAATATTTGCTATTCTAGGGAAACTTGACTGCTGTGCAAAGGGGTGAATAATATGCCCATTAAAAGTAACTTAGCAGAGGGGGTTGTAAGGTAGCTAAATCCTGGTGTGTGTTCAAAGAGGCCCATCTTATTTTATGCTTAGCACTTTTAAAACAAGTTTCTTAGTAAAATCTAAATAGTTCTGAATAAACATAATAAGGGAGTTTTTTCCAGTTTCACATCGGTTTAACTTCCATAATCTGACATTTCTAAACCAGAAAAAAGCTTCCCAAGGAATTCTGACAGGAATTTGGTCACCGTCCTTGAATTACATCAGTGTCCCCTACCAAGGCTCTCAGATGTATTAACCAAGCAGGGAAGCATGGAGAAAGAGAGAACAGGTTAGCAACTACAAATGTCCAGATCAAGCACCTGAGTTTCACTCAGACAAGCCACTCTGCTAGCTATGGGACTTTGGGCACTCATCTGTCCTGTGTCCCAATCCTCACCTGTAAACAGTGGTAACAGGAATACACTCTCAGGGGTTACTGAGAGAAATAAACAAACCAATCCATGCAAAGCGTATTAACTGATTTCATACAGCAGACTCACTTGTACAAAAATAGAGAAACCATACCATTATTGTTATAGAAGAGAGCAATATGATTGTTGTGAATCATCTTTACTTTATACAAATGATACTATATGAAAATGAAAACAAATATTTCCAGGAAGCAAAGAGATCTTAAACCCCTTCCTACTGCATGGCAGAATTTCCCATTTTGAAAAAGTCATACTTTATTTCAGTTTATTTTACTGATCTTCTCAGGAAGGGAATTTCCATTAAGACCTGAGTGTGTGTGTGTGTTAAAACTAATCTGAAAGCTTTTGTGGCTGGGTTGGTGCCCCAGCCCCTCCACCTGAGGCCTGGCCTTATTACAGAAGATGGTTAGTTTAGGCACCATGTCCCCTATTATTAAGAGTTTTTGTGTGGGTCAAACTCCATAGATTCTATGGAGTTTCCATTCTACTAGGTTGTTACCTTGCCCCCTAAATGGCCCCATCTCAATTCAAGTCCTTTCTTCCATTATTCTCTTACTTTATCCCCCATTCCCTGCACATGATCCCTCTCTGTTTGCATCCTGACCCACACCCAGTTTATCTGGAAAATCTTTTCTATTTTCCCTTTCTGAGATCCTTGCATCAGCCTTAAGCCCTCCTTGTTTGTTAACCATTTTGGATGTGTGGATTGTAGCATGATTATCTTTTATTCTACAGTTTATATCCACTTATACGTAAGTGTCTACCATTTTGGTCTTTCTGGAGCTGGGTTGCCTCACTCGGGATGCTTTTTTTCTAGTCCATTAAGTTGTCTGTAAATTTCATGATGCCATGTTTTTAACAGCTGAGTAATACTCAATTATGTAAATGTAATATATTTTCTTTATCTATTCTTTGGTTGAGGAAGATCCGGGTTGTTTAAAATTCCTAGCAGTTATGAGTAAAGTTGCTATGAGCATAGTTTAGCAAGTACCCTTGTGGTATGGTGAGGAGCCCTTTGGGTATATGCCCAGGTACATAGCAGGGTCTTGAAGTAGATTAATTTCCAATTTTCTGAGAACATGCCATATTGATTTCCAAAATGACTGTACAAGTTTGTACTCCCACCAGAAATGGAAGAGTGTTCCCGTTGGTCCATGTCCTTACCAGCATGAACTATCACTTGTGTTTTGATCTTAGTCATTATCAGGTTTAAGATAGAATCTCAAAATCCTTTTGATACTCATTTCCTATGGAAGTTGAATATTTCTTTAGGCCCTTCTCAGTCATTTGAGATTCTTCTAATGAGAATTTCCTATTGATACCTGTACCCCAACTTTTAAATAGATAATTTGCTTTATTGTTATTGAAATATACATATATAATATCAATATTTATATACATACAAATATAAAATATCTCTATACATATATGTATACGTGTGTGTGTATGTATATATATATATGTTTATATATACATATATACATATATATATGTTTATATATACATATATACATATGCCCTGTCTCAGATGTGGAGTTGGTAAAAAATCATTTTCCTTTCTGCAGATGGGAGGGTAGGGAGTGAGGGTAGGCGATAGTGTGAGGATGTGAAGGGAGAAATAAGGGGAGGATCTGTATGAGGCAGTACTGGAAGGAGAGGGGGGTTGACATTGGGATGTAAAGTAAATAGACAAATTTTAAAATTAAAAAATAAGGCAATATAAAAAAATCCTAATCTGTAGAACTAGGCAAGAAGCTTTATCAGAAGCCAACTGAACAATTTTCTGCCTTTTCATCTATTCCTGAACAATCAGAACAAAACAGAAAATGCCACTATTGGGACATTAGGGGAAGAAACAGAGTAAGTATTTTGTCCTCCCTTCATGGTGAAAACAGCTTTTGTACACTCACGTACTGCACGGCCCAGATAAATAATGAATTGCAGAGTTATATTCCAGTTAAGTTGGTTCTTGGTATCCTATAGTTAACATACCAAAACTCACAGTGTGTATTTGACGACACCGTTCTACACTCTAACTGGGTTCTTGCTCACAGTCAGCAGCACAGCCTCACCTTAGAGATGAGGAAACTCAAGCATAGAGATGGAATTTGAACACAGAAGTCTGGTTCCTAAGTTTATGCTTTTAGAACGGACGATTTATACTTTTCCATATGGCAGTTAGCACAGAAATATCTGAAAACTATTTCAAGTCCATTTTCTTTTCAAGATTTTTTTTTACTTATTTTTTTAATCTGTGTGTATATTCATGCATACATATATGCATCTGTGTGTATGTATGCATACATGTTTGTGGAGTGTTTATGCAGGTGAGAAAAGAATTTGAATCCCTCAGAGGCAGAGTTACAGGCAATTGTGAGCTGCCCAAAACAGATACGAGGATCCAAACTTTGGTCCTTGTGACTGATCAGAAGCAGCTTTTAAATAAATGTTAAGCCATTTCTCCAGCCCCTTGATAACCATTTTTAAATTTTTTCATACCTAGAAGCCATAAATAATATGCAAATGTTAATTTATGAATCACTAACAAAAGCCAAATGGATGTTACCCAAGGGCTTGGTTTGCTCATTCCTGCTCTACGACCAGATTCATATACTAGAAGCTTGAGTGCTGTGAGACAAGGCTCACCGCATCACTTAACATTCTTGTACATAATTTACGTGCTTTAAAGCACAGGTTCTCAACAGGCAGCTATTTTGCCACCCACAAATATCTAGAGACATTTTTGGAGGCAAGTCAAATTTTGATAGACATTTCTATTGATGTTAGTTAGTGTGTATGCAGGCACATGTGCACACGCACAGGCACTACGGGTAGCATATATATGCTACAGTCGGTGTATAGAAGTCAACAGATAGTTTGTAAGAGTTGGGTTTCTTCTACTATGTGGGTTCCAGGAATGGAACTCAGGTCATCAGGCTTGATAACAGATGTCTTTGTCTATTGAACCATCAATGCTTACAATATACAGTGGACACAATCCAAGCATGCTCCTGTACATATACTAAAATACAGAATAAACTTCCACAAAAAAGCATGATAGACATGAAATATCAAGTATGCCAACTCTGAGAAATCTTGATTTAAGAACTGGCTAGTTATTTAGTGGATCCTTTTAACATATGCCTTTTGGAGGAAGCACCTGAGACAGGGACTAGCTCTCTATCACAAGATGGCCCCAAACTACGTTATTATCCTGTCTGAGGCTCCTACTATTCTTAAAAGAGCTTTGTCTTATAATCCAGAAGTAAAATAACCCCAAATATTCTCTGCTAACTCATCTATAAAAAGTATGAAGTAGGTAAAAACATCTCATTTTCTACAGAAAACAAAACAATCTATGGAGACGCACATATATTCAGAAAGCAAACCATAAAAGAGCCAGTATTCAAATACTGTCTTAATGCTTTAAAGCCTAATAACTTTCATAGGATTTTACCTGATACCTATGCTTATACTTTATTTACAATTTTATTTTCACTGTTTTCTGATTGGATTTGAGGTCAGATTCACAAGAGGATACTCATTCCTGGTCTATAAACCTTGTCAAAAGCCTGAGGCTGAGGAGGTCATAGGCTCTAAGGGGAAATCTCCAACTGTTTTGTAAAATGCTCACAATCTGAAGCTGAATTCTAAAGACTCATGTTAATTCCCACATATTAATGCTACACTCAGTCTTCATCAGAAAAGCTTACTGCAGTAGGCAGTGGTTAACTCAGAAACTCATACTGGTCAAAATACTGAGAATGAGAGAATGACCAGTTCTGGTGGTACATTCATATTATCCCTGCAAGACTCATTAAAAAAAAAAAAGGATGTAGGAGCCAGATAATGGTAAATATACAAAAGAAAAAATTGACATAGCTAATGTACTAGTGAACTGACAGCAGCTCTGATATCTCTACAAGAATGGGCCCCTCAGCACTTCATCATGGACAGAGGAGGGGCTCCTGAAGCTCCATTCGTCCCAGAGGGCCTTACATTTACTAAGCTGCCCATGCTCTAGTAACAAATCCCTCAGTAATGCTCATGAAAGAACTCTAATTAAACTCAGTAAGTCACACCAAGAAGACATGGAAATAGGAGGGAGACTTGTTGGAAATAATAAAAACAAAAAACAAAATAACCCTGCAGCAGAAGAGAAAAAGTTGTGAGAAGGAACTTGGAGAGCCATAAAACAAATATAATTCATTATATACAAGTCATCATATATATGCATGAAACTGTCAAAAGAATTTTTAAAATGTTTTTAAAACATGAATATAAAATAGTAAACTGCATTTTTTTAGGCCTTGGCTGATCATAAAATTCAAGCAGAGCAGGGAGTAATGAAATATAGATATTAATTCACTGTTTAAAAAATATCATGGGCAAGAACCACCACAAATTAACAAATGATTTATGGAATAACTCTTTACCATATTCTGTGCCTACTCACTTACAGTGAGCCACCAGTCTCTATGTTCTGTTTAACTTACCACTCTTAAAATATTTAACTCAGAGGATGAAATAGATAGCACTCTATAATCTGGCAATGAATGAAAGCAGAACATATAGATAGCACTATTTAGAGTAATATACTATGGTACATTTGTTGATAGAATTAAATATTTAGTTCACAGTCTATAGGATCAGAAAACATAGAAGGAAAAGCCTCCAGAAGCCACCGTACCTCCTCCATGAAATCCAAATGGAGACCCTGACTGTCAGTCCAGAGATAAGGCTCTCATAAATAGGAGGCTATTAGAGCACACCCAGTTCCATTTTGTAGTGCCATGTGTGGACTTTTGGAAGATACAAGAATCCATTAGAGTTCAGGGCATGAGGTGGGCTCTAAGAATCCTATTTATTATCAGAATTTCAAACTTAGACTTGAAAAACTGTCCATTTAGGAAAGACATGAAATAGAGTAGTTCAAATGCAATGTGGTCCATTCTATCTTCTAGTCTTATTTTCAGTTGAAACAGTATAATGAAAATTACTTATATGACCTGGAAAGTAGAGGGATCTAAACTAAAATGTGAGGTTTCAATTCAGAAATGATAGGGAGCATATTCCTATCTTGCTATCCATCTAGCCTCCTTCAGTTTGGCCTCCAGCATAGAGGAGGGTTACTTATCAAAACTGCAAATAACTGTAAATGAGTCCTATGGCAATAGAATAATTTAAAGTCCTTATCTCCAAAACTAGTGTTAACTGAGTTAAATCTGTAATTACTGGCATTCTATTTTTGATGAAGTCATGGTTCAGTGTACATTTCTGTGGGAGTGTCATTTCTTGATATTTTTGATGGTCAGATTTAAACATATAAAATCTTTTTTTTTACTTGAAATACGCAACGTTCTGCAGTTTATAAAGTTAATAGGTAAAATATAAAATGCAATATTTATTATAATGAAAAACCTCAATAAAATTATACTTTCAAAGTATGGAATATATGATAAACCGTATGATAGAAAGTAGACAAGTAAAAAGAGCACAAATCAGGAAAGAAACATTACTCCTCCTTCCTCTGTCCATAGCTAAACTGCTACCAACATATTCCTTCCCATATTTTCTCTGAAGGAAATACATTTGTCCTGAACCTAAGATCCATAATGAAAGAAAATACCAACACATTCGCTTTTTCCTTATTTTCTTGCAACCTCATCTAATACCCAGAAGAGTATTTCCTCTAATGCAACCATCTTAGGGACATTTCACCACTGGAAATGAAATATCACAAGCCACTTAACAAAGTATGAAATGGCTTCAGCATGCTGGAGCTTAAAACAATGTTCAGTTGTGGGGCAGTGGACTGTGAGAGAACCTGGTCCTTGGTTGAGCTAAGGCTAGAAGCCCTGGAGACCCTGAAGCTTTGTAGGTAGGTGCTTTGCCTGCCCCTCCCCCACGGCACCAGGCTCCTGTCACTAGCTGCAGCACCCCCAAGGATTTGTGGCCATCAATCACTTAAGGGCAATGTCCCAAGCCCTCCACATGTAGATGATGAAAAGGACATTACCACAGGTCACTTAGGCTCAAGACAGATCTCCATGCTAATGAGGTACAGAGGCCTGGAGGGCATAGCCAATAAGCTTTCCTTCCCAGACACTCCTCCCTGCAAAAGGTATTTAATTTCAGACCCACCCTGAGAAGTGGGGTATGATTTTACACATCACTTTATGTCATGGCAATAAATGTGGTTAAAACCATAGACTGCCTCTTTTCGAGATCCACCAGTGGAGATCCACGGAGATGCCTTTGCCTAAAGTCACTGTCTACTCTCCCATAGAAGGCCTGTCTGAACGACCAGCCACCTCTGCAGCCGTCAAGCCAAAGACTCTCCCAGCAGAACCAGCTTAGCACCGACCCTAGATTCAGTCCGTGGGCCCAGATTCTGTTTTCAGCTCTTCAGACTTCCAGAGGCACCTGGTGTCCAAGAGCCTGGGAACCCCACGGCCCGAGCCTCCTTGCAGGCCTGGGGACCCCTGAACAGCTCCAGCTGTGCTGCGCCTCAGACTTCACTTTCCAACCCAGTGCTTAACTAATGCCCACACCAGCCCTGGCAGCAGGATGTGGGAAGAGGTAAGCGCAGTCAAACTTCCCTTGTCCCACCTCAATGAGCAGCCATGCCCTGTGGCTGAGCAGAGGCAGGACCCACAACCCTACATTCAGTGGTAGCACCTCCAGGAGGATGGTACATGGATAAGAAATGTTGCTACACTATGATGAGTACCTTACATCTAATACCCAGTACCTATGTAAATACCCAACAAAGTCACATACACCACTATATTTCTTTTGTTTGTAAAGATAAGTTAAATCAACATAGAGATCAAGAGTAAGGCAGGAACGACAAACTGGGTAAAGCAAAAAAATATGTATTAATCGAGAGGGGGGGAGGCGGGGAGGGGAGAGGTAGAAATATTAACTCACTCTGGCAGTGAAACTATAACCGGTATAAGGCACTCCCTCCGGCCGAGAGAGCACATCATAGCCTTTGTAGAGCACACCAAGGTGGCTGGCAAGCAGCTACAGGGCAGACCTTTTGTGTGAAAAAAGGAGGTCAACACAACCCAACTGTGGAAAATTAATGCAGTTTTTGATTTAGACATATTGGTGCCTCAAAGAATAAATGGGATGAATTGCTCTTGCCTTTATTGGAAGAAGAAGAACAACAACAAAAAACAAAACAACAACCACAAAATCTCTCCCCTCAGTCTTTGGGGAAAATTACAGGAAAAGGAGAATGTTTAGAAATGGCTACAAAAGGCTCAATATAGTTGTAGGGACTGGGGACAGCTGATATGAAAGGCTCAGGTCACAGAACCAGAAGGTTGGCCTACTCATCACTAGGATCCCATGTTCTTGTAGCACACATCATCTATCACATTCGGTAAACAACGGTCCCTCCCATTTAGCAATCACCCATTTTCAGTGTATGTCCTGAAGAATGTGACACTCTAACTCATAAAAATGGCTCAGGAATGATTTATGGATTTGGATAGGCAGCACAGCCTCCACAGGCTTTGAATTCTTGGCAACATTTCCAGCTAAAACTAGCTTGTCACAGCTATTACAAGCTTGTCATAAAGCTTAATGAAATTCTAAGATTCTTTCGTGGACTGGCTGTCCACACATTTGACCATGAAGCTGGGTAGGCTATTGTGACTCAGGCATAGTTTGATGGGTAGGAACTACTTAGTAGGATGCTAGCAGTTGTTCTTATATGAAAACCATGATGGCGGCTCAGTCTCCAAAGTGGAAGTGAAAAGAAGAACAAGAAGTGAGGTCTCAGGAAGAAGATCTGTCAGGGATAGTTTTGTATTTATTAGATTCCACCATAGAAGGAGATATGTCAGGGATGGTTTAGTATTTATTAGATCCCACTGTATCATTAGTTGAGGCTAGAACATACTTAAGGAAGAATCAAACATGTCTATCAATTTGACAGAAGTGATACTCGTTCCTAGAAAGTGGACACTGTAAATGCAACTCGGCTTCGATCAAGACATCTGCAAGCCAGTCATAAATAACCTATGAACTCTGACATGTCATTTTAAGGGGTTAAAAAGTATACATATTGCATTTAGTTAATGTGATATTATTTTTAATGTTTAACTATAAATGAAGAACTCTCATTTATATAGAAAATATAGTTGCATACCAGAATGCCATAATCCAGGCAAACCTATTTATTCTAACTGTTGGAAACTTGATTATAAAGCAATAAATAGTCCCCTGAATACTGGCCTTGGAAATTCCACATAACTTATGCCCCCCAAACAGCTATTATAATTTAATATCACAAGTAGTTAATACCAAAAAATAAACATGACATGCCACCAACAAAATTAAAGGAGGATTTTCATTTTCTCCTCTTAAGAAATATGAACTATAGAAAAATATGATGCTTCTTATTCTAGTGCTCTGTAGATATTCTATTTTCACAGATAATTCTTTCTTTAATTTAGAGGGTAAAATGTTAACTTTAACCTTCTAGGAATGTACTTTGTCTGAAGCTAAATTATTCTGAACAAATACAAGATTTCTTTTTAAAGACAGAAAGATGACATGGGATTATAGTGTAATGAGGGAGCTTTCCTTCATTGTGCCATATTTTACTGTGAAATAAAAGTCCTATTTTGTGAAAGTCTAGCAAAACAAAATTTCAAGGTACCCACTACAAATGCTAAGGGGACCCAGGCAGGGCTGACCGACTACTTTATAGTCACCTCGTCATAGAGGGGCATTTAATTAAATCTGAATACATGTAAGAAATGTTCTAGATGTCTCCTTTAAAACAAGTGAACTTCAGGTTAAGTAAGTGCAATAATCTAAGAAAATGGGAAGAAACGTGTTCTGTATTTCTTGAAAGGAAAAGACAAACTGTTTTTTGCAAACTACTTTGTTTTGAAACCACATTGATACAAATGAAGCTAGTCTACTGACTATGACTGAATCTTCCCCCTGACTGAATGCTCCCCTGCCCCTCCCCCTTTTGAGGCTGTGGCAGGAAGAACCCATGAAGCCCTGACCTGAGGCTGGTAAGGGAGCACACAGAAGAGGGACAGAGCTGCTAATCCCCTTGCTTTTTATGCTGCTGAACTCTGAAGTAAACTCATGAGAAATATGATGTGTAGACTTATTTTTCTGTAGCATTTAAGTTTTCAGGATAATAATATTACCTTTATGAAATGAGTTAGGAAGTCCCTCCTCTTTGCTGGGGGCAATCTTATACAAATGGAATTAATGCCATCCTTCTAATGTAATATTTATGCTACAAATTTCCTCTCAGTATTTGATCTAATTGTTTTCCACAAATTTTAGGTGTTTTTGTTTTCAATCCATTGTATACATCTCGTCTGAGTTTCCTTTTCTTAAAATAAAAAAATAACAAACAAGGACCAGAAAGAACATGACTGTGGATGGCTCCAAGTCTTGATGATCTTTTGGGTTTGTTTCATGGACAGACCCAACGAAGACTACAGAAATGTCTGCATGTGGGGCCTGTGCTGCTTAGTTCTTAGGTCAGTTGCTAAGGAGGGACTCCTCAGTGTCTTTTCATTTACCTGTAATGCCAGTCACTACTGAAGTGGGCGTGGCAATTCTGACATAGCCTCTCTCACAGCTGTACCAGATTTACATTTTTCGCCCCATCTCCCCGCCTCCCCGGGTTTTGTTCTCCACTCAGTACTAAATGAAGAGCCAGAGTTCTGTGCACAGAGAGCAGGTAGCAACTGAGTGACTTTCAGGCCCAGCACTGCTTGCCACTCCTCACAATCTCTAAGTGAGACCGCTGGAATGTGGCTGTTCTCTTACTGGTAGGCTGATTTTCATAGCATGTACATTAGTCAGAAGCTATTTCTAATTTTTGGTAGTCATTTATGCATGATATGGGACATTAGAAAAAGAACAACAAATTTTCCTTTCTTAAAATTAACTTTTAGCTCTCAGTTCTCCCTTTGGTTTTCCCTCAGAAAACCTGTAGGAGAGACCATAAGAGACTGCCCAGATGTGTAACTGCAGATAAACAGGTTTTTAATATTTTCAGTTGTGAGCCTCACCATTAACAGCTGAGCCATTCTTACAGCCTAGTGGAATAGGTTTTAACTAGTGTTACCATTACAATGATTTAAGTGTCAATTACATTTAAATGTCAATTAGCTTAGCAAGAACAAAGCTCTAAGACTGGGGAGATGATGCTATCCATAAAGCATTTGCTGCGCAAGCATGGGGACCTGAGTTTGTACATCTACACCCACATAAAAGCCAGGCATTCTATTACATGCCTCTAACCTAGCACAGAGTAATAAGCAACTAGCCAGAAGCTCACTAGTCAGATAGCCTTGCTCAATCAATGAACTCCAGGTTCAAAGTGAGTTTCAAATTTTTGTAATTTGTCGAAAATGTTAACTACAAGGCACTTAATGCAACCTAAAAAGAACAATATAAGATGCTCAAAGAAATCACTGAATTGAGAACAAATACCAATAATAACTGTCAGGTAATATGTATATCACATTACTGACTTGGTATTCAGATGTTAAGAGTTTTGAATAGTTTTTGAAATTATTGATAAACACAATTAGATTAATGTCTTAAAAATGAAGAGATTACTGGCCTGAAAGATTTTTAAACTATTCTAAAGATTTACCTATGAAGAGAATAGTAATAACAGTGTCAACAAAAAGATTTCCCCCAATAATTCTATTTAAATTAAATGTGTAATTATGAATTAAAATTAAACTAACATGAAAAGGCTAAAGAAAAGATTATAAACTAAAATAGAGCCTTCCAGTTACTTTTTATCTTCAGAGTTTCAGATTAGAATGACTCTCATCTATTTAAAGGTAAAGCTGATCCACCTACACTATTTTAGGAAAAACCTAAGCTTCTACAATTATTCTTAGTTTGAGGGATCCAGGAACAGGTTGGCTTGGCTTTTCAACAGTTCTAGTTCTTCAACTTGTTTCACTCCTTGAGACCTCAAGAGCTATTAGCAAAGGTTTTCACTTCATCTGTGCACACCTCTGCACTGGGGCCTGGGATGAAAATCCCCTTGATACAGATGCAAAGTGTCCTTTATTAATCAGAATTGTTTATACACTTATGCAGGATCACATCTGAGTATTTAAAAGCCAGCTGCCTCCTTCAGTGCTTTGTATTCTGTCTTTCAACTATCTACAGAAACCACTCTTCCTATCCTGCAAAAGCTGAGAAAATGGTTGGACTTTATTTTCTATGATTTTCACTATTAAGAAAATAGGAACAGTCAAAATAATAGTCCACTTTGAGGTGATAAGCCTGCTTCTATTTCATTTTGATAATTACTTAGTACACTAAAGCTGTTCCATCCTGCCTTAGAAGAACAGAACACAAACTTTTAAAATATCAGCATAAGCTCTCCATAGAGCAGTCTCCAACCTTATTACTGTGCTGGAGTTGACTGTAACAGCCTGGAGACTAGTGATCTTGTCTTCTGGATTCCTCTTAAATGTTCACGCTGAACTCAAGGATAGTGTTTTAGATCTATGGAAGTTGACATCACATATTTGTATGTCTACCTTTATGTACAACTTCAGGTATGAGACATTTGATTATTAA
Organism: Mus pahari; assembly: GCF_900095145.1. Classification (NCBI taxonomy): domain Eukaryota; kingdom Metazoa; phylum Chordata; class Mammalia; order Rodentia; family Muridae; genus Mus; species Mus pahari. The sequence goes on from NC_034594.1 coordinate 133,399,476, forward strand.
ATCTTCATGGGGTATTTGCATAGTAGTTAAGAAATCTAGAGTTGTGAGAATGCATTTTCTTTTTTTTTTTTTTTAGCTTTTTTCTTTTTTCAGATTTATTTATATATTATATATAGGTACACTGTAGCTGTCTTCAGACACACAGAAGAAGGCATCAGATCCCATTACAGATGGCTGTGAGTCACCATGTGGTTGCTGGATTTGAACTCAGGATCTTTGGAAGAGCAGTCAGTGCTCTTAACTGCTGAGCCATCTCTCTCCAGCCTCGAGAATGCCTTTTCAATTTAAGTAAAAATGATAGTTTTGAACTATTTTAAAAAATTCTTTGGAGCAACTCTACCTAAGAGTAGAATTCACTGATTAGCTATTCAGGAGTACCTTTAGTGTTACTAGAATATACACAGCTGAAATCACACCAAGTGGTTACTGAATGTAAAATGTAAAAATCTGCAATGTGGCAAAGAGACAGGCTCTGAGGCTCCTGCATAGTAATGCCTTCCAACCAAGATGAATCAGTTAAGCAAAATAGGCAAGACCTAGCCAAGGACTGGAATACTGGAAAATTGCTGACATACAGAAGCCCTCTGAAAATTTACATGGAAATGAAAAGTATATCTCAGAAACATATTAAAAATAGGTATTTTACCATTCTAGAAACCACAGAATAATTTCATTTGTAAACTTCTATGGGGAAATCATATTATTATTGTATTATCTTCAGACTAAGCAGTTACTATAAGGCCATATACAAACAAATACAGAATTTCTTCATGTTTTTTTCTTTTCATGGTTGAAGACTTTTACAGTAAGGACAATAGAGCACTTTGCTGTTAAAGTGCTCTCTATCTAGTTACATGTTTAAAAGAGGGTGGACCAGGAGGTGGGCAATGACTGACTGTAAAAAAATAAAAGTAATAAAAAATTACTTAAAAAAAATTCAATGTATTTGTTTGGTGAGGTGGTAGTTATGGCAGGAGTTTGTTTCATTATTATGTATCCCTCATTACACACTACTCCGCCATACTGGATTACCTAAGGAGTGGTCTAGTGTTGTTAGTGCCTCAAAACTATAAATCTTGCATTCTGTGTGTGGTTTTTTTTTTTTTTTTTTTTTTTTTTTTTTTTTTTTTTTTTTTTT
>NC_034594.1:133400686-133417892 GCF_900095145.1 Mus pahari
TGCAGCTTTTTTTTTTTTTTTTTTTGGTCTTTTTTTTTCTTTCAAGATTTAATTAAGAAGGAAACCCAATGATATACAAAGAATTTATAAGAAGGATCTTACATTATTTCACCTTATTCTGTAGATCATTCCTTGACTTAAATACATTCAATCTGAAAGGTTTCCATGGAGATTCTACTATAAACCTATGTGACACTACCTAGAAACAGATCCACTGAAGTTGCTTCTAAAGGGTAACTTCCCACACAGAGGAGCCCCACACCAAGTCAGCAAATACGGTGATAAACTTAATATGCATTTCACTTCCAATTCAGTTGGGGCTTGGGGTAATACTTGTACATTTAATGTTCATGAAAGGAACGAGAACAAAATGTGTAAGAAAACAGGACATTTGAATCCAATATCAAATCACAGTTGCTGACAGGACATACATAGAGATCATTATATAACATAGCTGCATCTTATAATCACCAATGACTAAGAGACCATCAATTAACTGCATTTCTTTCTGAATAAAACAGCAATTACACATATGAGGGCAGCTTATATATTAATACTAATATACATGAAAACTCCATGAACAAATTCCTCAGCCTTGAAAGAATGTAGGATTAAATTCAATTTACATCCTCAAGAAGTTAGAAAAGATGTCTGCTATAAGAAATACTCACTTTTCCCACTTCATTGACTAGCCTAAAAATAATAAATGTTGGTAATCACTGAGTGACTGGATGCTAAATGACAGAAAAAATGAAGAGACAGCTACTATTGTCTTCCACTTACCAGACACACAAAAAAAATATTGCTTCTAACAAGATGTATAATGAATTTGTTTTTAAATCACTATACCAAATAAGAACTTAAGAAAATCCCGTGATGAAATACTTTTTAATATCAACTTAATTCAATAGGAGCAAGAATATCTTAGACCTTATTGAGGCCCTTTGGTGAGGTTCTTTGAATATGCCTGTGAAGATGTTTCCAGCGAGGATAAACTGAAGAGAGAAAATCTACCATGAAGTGGGCAGCACTACCCCTATGAACTGGGAATACAGAATGAATAGACAGAAGAAAGCCAACTGAGAGCCAGCGTTCACTTTGACTTCTTATCTACCCAATGTAAGCAACCAGCCTTACACTAAACCACAATTTTCTTTATCCTTCATGATGGGGTACAGCCTTTCCAACTGTGAGCAAAACCAAATTGTTCCTTGCTTAGGCTTAAGCTGCTTTCTGTCAGATATTTCATCTAAGAGATAAGAAAAACAATACCCAGAATGCTTTTTTAAAGTAGTAGTAGTGGTGGTGGTGGTGGTGGTGGTGGTGGTGGTGGAGAAGGAGGAGGAGGAGCAGGAGCAGGAGCATGAGGAGGGGGAGGAGGAGTGGTAGTGAAACTATAGCTTGGAGTTTTAAACTAGTAACAAAGCTAAAGGGTAAAGTGGTCTAGAAGATGGCTCAGTGGGTAAAGTGTTTATTGGGCAAACATGAGGCCCTGAGTAAAGATATCCAACACCATTGAAAAAGGCTGTGTAAACTTGAAAGAAGGGTCCCAGACAAGCTGACCTGGATCTGATCTAAAAGCCTCTTTCCAGACAATCAGATTTCATGGTACTAGAAGGCACCATATAAGCATCCAAAGGAGAGAATCAATAGTCCTACTCAGCTATGTTGCCTGTGAATCACAAGGACCACCATGACATGATTATCCTAAGGGTGTAGCAGACACATGCTCACCTCTATGGTACAAACAACTCTAATCGGACTTAAGACTTACTCAACAAGAGGAAATTCATGTTTGGTACAGGAAATCTAATGGGAATTAAAGCTCAATGTTACAAGTCACAAAACCTGTGATCTACAATAGTGACCTGCCTGCATGACTTGGTAGCACAACAATGGCACAAATATTATAGGAGTAGCCAACCACTATCTGACTGTATTTACAGCCTACTCCACTTATGGAATCTTTGCCTGATATGCTTCAGTGCCCAAGGACCAGAGACGGGATAGGCCATGGGCCATGGGGAAAACTAAATACTACTGTTCTGCCAAGGGAATATATCAATGAAGTGACTCCTAATTACATTCTGCTAAACAGAGGCTTAATGTTTCAGTATATGGGAATTAACACAGTGACCCACAACTGGAGAATGTGCAGAGAGTAAAAGACACTCTGTCCTAAATGGATATTTTTTATCAAACCTCTCCCCTTAGTGACCAGAGGGTTATTCAGAATAGGAGTCAGAAAGATTCTAAGAACTAGAGGGGATGGATCACACACAGACACACACACACACACACACACACACACACACACACCCCTACCCAGTGTGGTCCTAACACAACAGGACTGATGGGCACATAAACCTTACAAAGACAGGCAGCGTGCACAGGACCTTCATAGGTTCAAGCCAGACAGGAGCCCAGCACTGGAAGTGCGAAGCAGAAACAAGCTCACATCTCTAACCAAGAAACTATCTCCAGTCAACTTGCCAAGAAAGTATTAGTTTTCTCTAATGGAGTGTCACTGGGTATATTAACCACACTTGAGGGCAGGCTCCTTGCCCAGCATTAGATGGCCAACACAAAATAAAATCAATAATATTTTTGTAGACTTTTTGTCTCATATTGCTTTATTTCAGCATTTTTACCTTAGTGGTCTTTTGATTATATATTATGGTTTCCAATTTTGTGTTTTCACAGGTTTTGTGCATGTGTGGGTTTGTGTATATTTACACGTATTTGTTGCACTTGACAGGGCGAAGGAGAGAAGAAGGCAAGGCATGGAGTGGAGTGAGCTGGAAGGAGGGAGAGAGGAGTTGGGGGAGGGAAAATAGTTATCCGAATACCTTGTATAAATTCTTTTATTTAAAATTTTTAAAAAACAGTATTAAAAACTCAGGTTTACCTAAAGTTAAATTATTAATCACTAGATTTGACTTTTGATTAAGCCTAAATATACAGAATTTCTCCAAAGAGATGTTAGCATAAGAACTAATATATCATTATTCTTTCTGTCTCACCTGAAACACATTATTCTTAAAAAGTATCCTGTATATAGGAATTCATACAAATGGAGACAAAACATTAAAAGATTAAATGACCATCTATGGTCACAAAAATGGACTAAGAGTCAACCTAGTAAACAATATCTAAAGCTCAAACTCTCAGTGGCTGCACCAATGTAGTCCGTTTTTACGTTACAATTTTTGGTCTTTTAAATTTTACTAAAAATATATGCCATGACCTACTCCAACCTTAGAAAATATGTGTACAAGCTTCAAGCACTATAAACACATCTATTAATATACACGTGTACCATAACTGATAATATAATTTCTGGCCACTTGGCATTTAAACAAAATTATCTTTAAATTGTACCCAAATTTTTCATGTTTCATAGCCAAAATCTCATCATTTTTCTATAAATATGACCATTTTCATCTCAAAGAGTTCAAAGAAGTTCTTCAGCAAATAACACAATAATTTTATAATTTAGAGTGAAATATCATTACACCCACTTTGTAAGTAAAACACCCACTAAGTCATAGAAAAATTAAATGTCAAGATGAAATTCTAAGAGTAAATGGTAGCACTAGGAATAGAATACAAATGTCTCTGTATGAGTGGTGTGTCTGTGCGGCTATACTTGAAAGTTTTAAGTTCAATTCAGTACACATTTACAGAGCACAAACTATATACAATATAGGGAAGATGTTAAGGGGAAAAATCCCATGATTATTTTTTTAAAGAGTCACTTATTTTTATTTTATTTGCATATTTGTTTACATGAAACACATGTATGCCTGAGGTCTGCAGCAGCCAAAAAACCGTGCCAGATTCTCTGGCACAGGAGTTACAGATTGGTCAGAGGGCCCATGTGGAGGGGGGCTGAACCTGCGTCTTCTGCACCAGGAGTTAGTGTTTTTAACCACTATGCAATTTCTTTAGTCCCATGTGTTTAACTAGTTCTTAATGTGGCAGAAAGATAAAGGGTAGATGCAAAGGGAACCATGGGGGAACTGCAGTTAGCTGGTGGAAAAGTTACCAAGAAACCAAACATTGAAATCTTACTTTCAGATCGAAAACCACAAAGTTTAGAGACTTGACATTTGACTAGGGAATTAGGGATGGATATAGTGTTAATAACAGAAGTGTGAATTTCAAATAGAATAGCCAACACAAATAAATAACCGGTTTTCTCAAAGGTTAATACCGAGATTGTTCCACTATACATTTGTGAGGAGGCAGTAAGGAAAAGATGGGAGAGCTGGCTCAATGTAGATGGCAGAGGCTATCAGACCACTTAAGGAATTTCAACTTTTCTTCTAACCAATCAAGAAAATTACATAATACGATAGAGATTGTTCTGGGAACAATTTTAGCAGACTAGTTATAGAAAGGAGCAACTGGGTGGGTGAGTAATTATTAATAATACTGAGTATGTGGTACAAAAAATTACTGCATTATTTGTGGAAGAACTTCCTTGAAAGAAATTTTATTGTAGGTATTATATATTTAAAATACTAACAGTATGTGTGGTGAAGTAAAATAATTCAAGCACAAAATCCCTAGTTCTGTCCTGCCTCATCAGTGGTATCTAAAAGTGATGCTCTCACACAAGTGGAAACTAAGTTCCCAGAGGTTGTGGAAAGCACTGAGGGGTTAGACAAGAAAGGCTGGTCAATAAATACTGAATTACAGAGAAGGCAGACAGAGTACTAGTATTATTTTATCCATTAAGGCAACTAGAAATGCTGGCAATACCTTTTTTTACTCGTTATTTCTGAAAATTAGAAGAAATAATTTTGAATATTTTCACTATGAAGAAGGGATGGTTATTGAGGGAAGTAGATATGCTCATCTTGATTTGAACATTACTCACTGCACGTTAACTATTGAAACATTTCAGAAGTCTCTGAATACAAATACAGTTTAATGTGCCATTTAAACATTAACAACTAGAGCTGGCAACATTTCTTTATGTTCATTTCTCCCATTTTCTGTTTCCAGGGTTGTGAAATATATAAAATTTTGCAAATTGAGACCTCTTAAGCTAGAGATGGCAGTGCAAACCTAAAGTCTCAGCCCTTTAAAGGCTGATGCAGAAGGATTGATGGAATATAAGCATTTAGGACCAACCTGAGCAAACCATGAAGTCAACTCAATACAAAATAAAAACTAAAACCAGTTAAAGTGATGTTTTCCTTCATATTCAATATCTAAGTTAATGCCCAATAGCCTACTAATAATAGAATATTAAAATACTTTACACCTAGATCTAGTTCTTACTAATCTATAGTTCCATAAAAATGGAAAATATAAAAATGGTAAAGATTTTCAAATTCTATAAAAGGAGAATCTTAATTTTCTTTAATAAGCAGAAAATTTAAGAATGAGATTGGTGGTCTGTAGTGTTAACTAAGCATCTTCTCTGGGGACTGGCAAGGTGGTGAGAAACAAACAAGCCTCAGAGCCCTTAAGATCTTTTGCCCAGAACCACAAATGGCAAAGGAGGTATTTTTTTAGGAAGGGGGGTTCTTAGTAGCAGTAAATTAATGGGTCCAACTGTCACCATTTTGCCCAGATAGAACGTGTGATCTAAGAAGAAGGTGCTCTCCTTAGCATCCAGCCCATGTTAAAGGACCACAGTCATGACAACTAATGTAGCACTATAGTTCTCAAATTTTGTTAAGCTACTCTGCACTTGATCCAACCTCTTAATATGAGCTGTCATACCAACTCACTCAACTGCCACCCACATGTAAGTTTATAATCTATTTTTAATTGAAACCTCTTCTAAGTTGTTGAAAACCTGACAAAATACAAAGGTTCAGCTGGAAAGGCATTTATGAAACTATAGTTACTGAGGGAGAGCGAGAATCACTACTGCAAAGAACCAATGAATGGACTTGATAGCCTCTTAAGCCAAGGAAAAGTCTTAGAAGTTGTAATAGAAAGTTACAAAATCTATGAACACTGAGCAACTTAAAAATCTCTTAGGTTGTAAAATTAGTTTCATACATTTCCAAATAAAATCACTTTAGAATGTAAAATAAACTTTAATTACCTCAGCATATTATTTTACTGTAATTAAAGAAAAATATTTTTAAAAATCTGTGATAAAAGATGAATATCAGCACCAACACACAGACTTTGCCTTTTCCTAAAGAATGTTTTTCTTGAAAAAGTGTTAGAAAATTAAAGTGACTGTAAAATATCTTATTGCAACATAGTACATCCTATTCCAAAATATAGATTTTTATCCTCTAAATAGTGACTTGGGTTATTACTTAAAAGCAACCATCTGTGTAGTAACTTTCTATTACTACTATCACTGAAAATCTTTTTTTTTTTTTTTTTTTTTTGGTTTTTCGAGACAGGGTTTCTCTGTGTAGCCCTGGCTGTCCTGGAACTCACTTTGTAGACCAGGCTGGCCTCGAACTCAGAAACCCACCTGCCTCTGCCTCCCGAGTGCTGGAATTAAAGGCATGCGCCACCACGCCCGGCCCTGAAAATCTATTTTTATACATAAGAAATGACATAATAAATAAAAATAAAAGAAAAATATCTATTTTTCAATTTAATCACTCTCAGTCTTTTACAATTTCACAGAAAGCATGGGGGGGGGGTTTCTCTCTTGCAATCTTGCCATTCTTATCTATCCCCTCCATATCTTCAATATTTAAACACACACACACACACATATCCAAATGCACACATTGTAACCTCAACTCACACAAGAATAAAGTTGTTTTTTTCCCCAAGAAGCAATTTTTAAAGGTGCTGTAAAGTTTGCCACCAAGCACTATTCATAAACATAATGAACTTTTCCCTTTGGAATCATCCTCAATCTTTTAGGAACTGAATGTATTACAAATGTAACTATTTTCCCTAAATAAGGAAAGTAAGACTTTCCTGCAGAAGAAAGATGGAAGACATTGGGAAATGGAAATCTATACATTCATATGTATATATGAAGAGAAGAGGACAATCAAGTATGAATTTATACTTGATTCTTTTTAATTTTGTCATGTACAGTGAAGAAAGAGATGGCAAATATAATATTACTTGAGAAGAAATGCTAACATTAATTTTAAAAACTCTAGTTCTAATAGAATAAGTTTAACAATAGTAGTTTCTGGGCTTTGTTTTTAGTAAAGGCTATGCATTCCTCTCAGGAAAGTAACACTTCAAAGTCCTAATGTATAAAAACAACATGAGTCCTATCACTTCATCAAAGACTTAGCAACCATACAAAAATGTCAGCCATAACAACATTAAAACAACCACTGAAATCTGATGAAATAATAAAAATTGGAGTGCGCTCCATGAAGACGCGCTAGGGCGTGGGTGCAGGGCAGTGGTGGGCTCTTGCCTAGCATATGTAAGGCCCTAGGATCAATCGAAGGACTTTTTCTTTTTCTTTTTTTTTTTTTTTTTAAAACCTTTTGTAGGTTGGGCTTTGTTCATTGAGAGTAATTTGGATAGTGCCAACAAGGAGTAGGCAGTCAGTTTAATGCCTTCCTTGCAGGGCGGGGCCTGGCTGTTGTCCCCTCCCTAAACATCTAGGTTGTCAACAGAGTTAAATGTAACTGACTTTTATAGACAAAATGAAACCCAACTATACATATATGTTTCTTTGTATGTTTTAAATGGTTCACAATTTAATGAAATACAATTGTGAATATCAGAATTAATCAGTTTAAATTCATGTGAAAGGAAAATGAAAACTCTAAATAGGAAGCAAATTCACATACCTTTCAAATAGTAAAAGATATACTTCAATTAGGAATGATAATCAAGAAAGAAATTACTACTTACCTTCCTGTTATCTAATGTCAGGACCATAGAGTTCACTAGAATACCTGTATCCACTAAATGTTTCCACACTGGCATAAGGATAACTATTTTGACTTTGCACCTTCAGGTTATATGTTGTTATTGAGTTCTGGTCAAAATTTTCAAATATGATTCTGATAATTACTTGTGAGTTACAGAAATATTTTTTTACCTTAGTCTTTTTAATTTCAGGTTTCTTCACTTTTATATTTCTAAAATTCATAAGAAAATAACTATTTTTTCCCATTCCCTACCTATGTAGAATAAAATAAGGATGGACTGTTTTTCATTCCTAAATAACCCCACATAATTCATTCTCTCTTTTTAGTCATACTTTAATTGATTATTTGGGAATTTCAGACAGTGCAGTCATTCACTTCCTAGTCATCCCTAGTCTGCCCTACCTTTGTGACTCCCCCCACCCCCACAAAGAAAAGAAGAAAAAAGTCCATTTTTTAATTCTGTTATGAAGTCCAGAAAAAATGAACACAATCAGAACATAAAACTCAAAATTGGAACAAATCTGTTCCCCTGAAGATTAGAAATATCCTTAGGTCCTAATTAAGGGTGTGGAACGAGAATACTGAATGTCTGTACAGTGAGAGGGCTTACAAAACACATAATCATGAGTGGGAAGAACAAGATGCTTTTCTCCTCCTAGGGAAGCCATTCTACTTCCCCCTAAAGAGGATGCTAGTTATTGCCATTGCTTGTAGTGAGAGGCGGCTCAGGAGTAAACTGCTGGCCACACAAGCATGAAGACCTGAGCACACACTAACACACACACACAAAGCTGAGCCAGGCAGCACATGCCCATAATAACTGAACTGAGGAGATGGGTGGATCAGCCTGTCTAGTCCTATCAGAGAGTTCTAAGTTCAGTGAAAGACGTGTTTCAAAAAGCGAGTCGGGGAGCGAGGGGGCAAACATCAAATGTCAGCCTATTACATCCACATACTTGTGCACACTCGCTTGAATGTGTGCGAGAGAACATATACAGAGCTGGGGTGGGAAGAGGAGGAGGAACTGCCATGGCTAGTATTTAACTTTTGAGTATTATGTGATGGTAGCTTTCCCATCTTCCTCAGCAAGCAGATGAGTCTTCTCCACCTGCCTTTTATCTTCAATTATTATAAGTGACCGCCCCCTAACTTTCTTCATTTTTTAAAATTAGTTCATTTTAAAACCCCTAGCTTACCATTTGAAGATGCTTTGGGATTAGCTATGTCTAACCAAAAGTCACTACTATCATTAGCTGTACTTAACTATGAATATGAAGCTAATAAAGCAAGAATCCTAGACTGTAGCTATCTTATTATAAACCCAGCTTCCCATAAAATTTCTCTAAACTAACAAAGTATAAAAAGTGGAAATCCAAATCAGCTTACCCTCTAAATAAAACCAACACATTCATATGACAGTCATTTCATCATGACTTCAAGTGAACAGAAGTTGTGGCATATTTTAGAATATGACTAAGTAATCTGCTAAGTTCCAATAAATCCAATCAAAATATTTTATATTATTACTATGATTGGATAAAATTAATTTCTTAGGCCTATAATACAGTTTCATTATGAATAAAACATAAGTTTTCTTAACTGCTATTCTATCTTGGTGACTGTATTTCAGATTATCTAGGCCACCTTAGTTCATTACTGGAGCATTTTAATTAATGATTTACTGTAATTCTTGAGACAGAATCAGTTTTTAATCCAGGTATCTAACGAATAAAAAAGTTTAGATAATTAATGCAGTTTTAATGCAGTCTATATCAATATACTAATTGATACCATAGTTTTCAATAATATATTCTTTTTTATTATTATTATTTTCTTTATTTACATTTCAAATGCTATCCCGAAAGTTCCCTATAACCCCCCCCCCCGCCTCTGCTCCCCTACCCTCCCACTACTTAGCCCTGGCCTTCCCCTGTGCTGGGTCATATAAAGTTTACAAGACCAAGGGGCCTCTCTTCCCAATGATGGCTGATTAGGCCATCTTCTGCTACATATGCAGCTAGAGACACAAGCTCAGGGGGTACTGGTTAGTTCATATTGTTGTTGCACCTACAGGGTTGCAGCCCCCTACAGCTCCTTGGGTACTTTCTTTAGCTCCTCCATTGGGAGCCCTGTGTTCCATCCAATAGCTGACTGTGAGCATCCACTTCTGTCTTTGCCAGGCACTGGCATAGCCTCACAAGAGGCCGCTATATCAGGGTCCCTTCAGCAGAATCTGGCTGGCATGTGCATTAGTATCTGGGTTTGGTGGCTGATGATAGGATGGATTCCCAGATGGGATAGTCTCTGGATAGTCCATCCTTTCATCTTAGCCCTAAATTTTGTTTCTGTACCTATATCCTTTCATGAGTATTTTGTTCCTTATTCTAAGGAGGAATGAAGTATCCACACGATGGTCATCCTTCTTGGTTTTCTTGTATTTTGCAAAATGTATCTTGGAATTCTAAGTTTCTGGGCTAATATTCGCTTATCAGTGAGTGCATATCTAGTGACTTCTTTTGTGATTGGGTTACTTTAAAAATATAAAAAAAATCAAATATGAATTAGAGTGATTATGTGTTCATCACATGCAGCCAAGAAGTGACAAATAATTAAAAACTAGTCTGGACTACATAATATAATCAATGGTCTTTTTTTTTTAAAGAGATTTTCTTCATTTACATTTCAAATGTTATTCCCACAGTCCCCTATACCCTCCCCCCACCCTTGTCCCCAATCCACCCACTCCTGCTTCCTGGCCCTAGCATTCCCCTGTACTGGGGCATATGATCTTCGCAAGATCAAGGGCCTCTCCTCCCATTTATGGCCAACTAGGGCATCCTCTGCTATAGTCAATGGTCTTAAATAATTAGTTACTATATTCTCATTTTGTTCCCAATAATTAAAATTCTTACTGCATCAGTTGCTATGGCAACATAACATCCCAGAACAATAAACTCCTTATGTTCTGCCATGAAGGATGCTGTAAGCCTGAAGGATTTACTTAGAGAATATAAAGAAAAATATGTAAATTTCCAGTTAAAAAATGCATAATCAATACTTGTAGTTGCTCTGCGGTCTATAGTGAAATTTTTACTCTCAGAGTCCAGAGGTCTAAAGTTCTTTCCTTGCCTTCATTTCCTTATCCCTTTAATATATGAAAACATTCCTGATAAAAAAACCATTTCAGTAGGTCTCACCTCAGGCAGATTGGCTCCAACTATAAATAGTACAATCTGCCATCTGCCTTTCTATTCTTGAGCTGAATGCAGTGCTGGCATTGTGTTCACACCTCACTGGTGCCAGGCCTGATGCTGTATAGCCAGCAGCAACAGAAAATAATAGTGCAAGACAGAGATAATGAGGTGAAGAACAGAAATGCTAGTACTATAATTAACTGCTGCTTTGATATTCACCACAATAAAAGCATACACAATGGTGCTGAGAGCCCACAGCCACAGTTCCTCTTAGTCTCACAAACAGGTTGGAAACCGAACTGTTAAAGACGACTCATTTTACATCAATGAAAATTAATTAACTGTAATAAAATTAAGCAGTCAGTAATATATGTTGGTCATGTTATAAAGAGATAGAAATGGTACAGCATGCATTCGTTATTCTGTGTTATTTACTAAGACATTTCTTTACACACTCATGAGCATTTTTATTTTTCCTGTTACGTTGTAAGAAGCTATGTTCACTGTAACACTTCTTTAATCAGAAATGGTAAAAATGCCCTTCTGTTACACCTGACCTCACATTATTTTAGTTCTAAAACCCAAGGCAAAATGTTATGCCATATACAATTCCCACTATTCCCTAGGTTGTCTGGATATTCACCTACTGTAACAAGCAGACCTTTCTTTCATCCTCAAGTTGTGCTGTTACGAACATCTCATCGATTTCAGGAAGACTGACGCTCAGAGTCTTGTATTTTGGAACTGGTGAGAAATGCATACAAGGGTACTACTATTTCCATATCAGTGATTACTGAAGCTGCTCATTTACATAGCAGATCACCAGCTGCTGGCAGCTCTGCTCGCTCCTGGAGGAATGCCGTGCACACAGGTACAGTGTGAACAGCTTTTCCTGGAGTGCTGCTACAGCTACACTTAACGGCCAGGATTAGAGAACAGAGTATGCAAAGAGTTCTACATTGAGACTTCCAATTCTGGCCACGCATCAGAAACACTGGCCAAGTTATTTAACTGTTAGTCTCAGGTCCTGGCATTATTTTGTGTTGTGTAAAGTGGGTTTTCTTTTTGTTTATTTTTAGCTTCTTTGTGCAAGGGTAATGGACAACCAGAGTTGAAAACACCACAAATGTAATGTTTAAGATGAAAGTCTTTCAAGACAAAAACAAACTATTTAACCTTCTGAATCCACCGAGTCCTAAAATATTTTATGTGACCGTATTAAAAAATATAGGTAATATTCAACTAATAAATGCCACGGGGCATCAATATATAGAATTGGGACAACCTAAAATGTCTAAAATATTGCCACCTTTGTAAAATTACAAAAGACATAAAAACACAAACCTCAATGTAATACACCGGTGACAATATAAATCAAAGGATGATTGTGAAATATTCTCTGGGAGTGAATGCCACTGCTTTGTATGAAAAATACTTACTAACTTATGTAGTAACCTATAAAAGAACCAACTCTAACTAAATAACACATCCAGCAGCTATAGCTAATCTCCCACAGCATTTTAAAAGAGGAGGTCAACAAGGCCAGCGCTGATTTCTTTGGCTTATTTCCATAGCCTCTATTCACATGAACACGCAGTCAGTATTAGAAGTCCCTAGAACTGAACTGCTGTAACATCTGTAGTCCATGTTTATAATATTGTAAGTCTATCTTGTCTACTCACATTGCCAGGAGATCACTTTTGCTTCTCTTGAAAATAAAGGTAGAGCCTAGATTTTTAAGGTAAAAAAAATTACTAAATATATTAAGTATGTCTCCCAGATTGTGCCTTCAAAACCAATAAAACCTCAACTCTCAATTATCTTATACAAAACGTGCTTAGAAGAAAACGTTTCCCATCTCACATTTAACTTAAAGATGTAATTTATGTCTTAAATAATATATGTTACAATTAAGTTTGATAGTAACCTCCAGGATACCTCACTAATGACAAAAACCACACCAGTGACACATTAATCATATGTGGATCTAGATTCTCCCATCAGCAGAATGTCAGGAACTTCCTATGACGTTTCTTTTAGGATAATTCATTACCTGTACATCTGTTGAATGGCACAGGACAATGGGGGGGGGAAAGCCCTGTATTCCAGAAACTGCTTAAAAGCCAAAGCAGTGGCGACTGGAGCTGATCCTGTGCCACAGTTCTCCATACCCAAATACCTCCGGGAAAGTTGGTCTCCAGAAGTGTGGACATGCCTCTGAGCACAAGTAAGACCACCACTTCTGCTCAATTTCCTACCCCAAGAAGGACCAGCCCAGAGTCATCAGGACACAGGAACCAAGGAACACCCAAGGAAAGAACCTTCCTCTTTCAGTCTGCACCCGGAGCTGACCCTTTGTCACGGTTCTCTACACTCAAATTCCTCCCAGAGAGATCTGGTCTCCCAGGAGTATTGACACACAGGCTTGCAGGTAGGACAAGTCACAATCAGGGACAGAAAGACCAGCTAACACCAGAGATAACCAGATGATGAGAGGCAAGGACAAGAACATAAGTAACAGAAACCAGGCTACTTGGCATTATCAGAACGCAGTTCTCTCACCACAGTGAACCCTCAATACCCAAACACACCAGAAAAGCAAGACTGATTCAAAACCACATCTCATGGTAATGGTAGAGGACTTTAAGAAGGATATAAATAACACACCAGAAAAGCAAGACTCTGATTTAAAACTACATCTTATGATGATGACAGAGGACTTTAAGAAAGACATACATAACTCCATTAAATTTTTTCAGGCGGTAACAGGTAAACAGCTAGAAACCCTTAAAGAGGAAAAACAAAAATCCCTTAAAGAATTACAGGAAAACACAACCAAACAGGTGAACTTGAACAAAACCACCCAGCATCTAAAAATGGAAATAGAATCAATAAAGAAATCACAAAAAGAGACAACCCTGTACATAGAAAACCTAAAAAAGAGATCAGGAGTCATAGATGCAGGCATCACCAACAGAATACAAGAGATAGAAGAGAGAATCTCAGGTGCAGAAGATACCATAGAAAACAGTGACACAATCAAAGAAAATGCAAAAAGCTCATAACCCAAAACATTCAGGAAATCCAGGACACAATGAGAAGACCAATCTTAAGGATAATAGGTATAGAAGAGAGTGAAGGTTCCCAACTTAAAGGGCCAATAAATATCTTCAACAAAATTATAGAAGAAAACTCCTCTAACCTAAAGAAAGAGATGCCCATGAACATACATGAAGTCTACAGAACTCCAAATAGATTGGACCAGAAAAGAAATTATTCCCATTAGATAATAACCAAAACACAAAGTATACAAAACAAAGAGAATATTAAAAGCAGTAAGGTAAAAAGGTCAAGTAACATATAAAGGCAGACCCATCAGAATGACACCAGACTTTCTGTCAGAAGATCCTGGGCAGATGTCATACAGACCCTAAGAGAATACAAAGGTCAGTCCAGGCTACCATACCCAGCAAAACTAGCAATTACCATAGATGGAGAAATCAAGATATTCCATGACAAAAACAAATGTACACAATATCTTTCCACAAATCCATCCCTACAAAGGATAAAAGATGGAAACGCTAACACAAGAAGGGAAACTACACTCTAGAGAAAGCAAGAAAGCAATATTCCTTCAAAAAATCCAAAAAAAGATAGCCACACAAACATAAAAATACCATCAAAAATAACAGGAAGCAACAATCACTATTCCTTAATATTTCTTTTTTTTCCTTTGTTTTGTTTTTTCTTTTATTGCTTTTTTATTAGATATTTTCTTTATTTACATTTCAAATGTTATCCCCTTTCCTGGTTTCCCCTCCTAAAACTCCCTATTCCCTCCCTTCTCCCTGCTCACAAACCCACCCACTCCTGCTTTCTGGCCCTGGCATTCCCCTTTACTGGGGCATAGAGCCTTCACAGGACCAAGGGCCTCTCCTCCCATTGATGACCAACTAGGCTATCCTCTGCTACATATGAAGCTGGAGCCATGAGTCCCACCATGTGTATTCTTTGGTTGATGGTTTAGTCCCTGGGAACTCTGGGGGTACTGGTTAGTTCATATTGTTGTTCCTCCTATGGGGCTGCAAACCCCTTCAGCTCCTTGGGTTCTTTCTTTAGCTCCTCCATTGGGGTCCTTGTGTTCCATTTCTTAAAAGCCAAAGCAGTGACTATATCTGCAGAAGTTGGAAAATACCTCTCTTCTCACTGACTTTATTCAGGAAGTATTATTATTAATATAATCTTGTATTAGCATGCTTTTAATAATTTTGCTTTAAGTCAATTGAAATTTAAAACTTCTCAGTTTGGGCTTCTAATTTGGAAATTTTGAATAAATAAAAATCCATATAAACTTTCTTTTTTTAGGATTTTCAGTAAAATTCCAGGGTATAAAGAAGTTCTGGGGTAAAAATGTTTGAGAACTGCTGTAACAGACACATAAATTAGATTCTCAGAATCCAGACTGCAAATTTGGAACCAATCAGAAAACTGTCAGGAAGAATTGTGATTAAAGAGTACGGTGTGGCTGAAAATGCCTCCTGAAAACAAAGGAGGAAAATCATCTTGCTCTAGATACCAAGGTTGGCTAATGTAAAAGAATGAGGGAAAGCAAAAATCTGTGGAGAAATAGAAAGAAAAGCAACACCAGGCTGAGCCTCTGAGACTCCTGAGGCTGGGGCTTCTGCTTCTCTATACATTGAAGCAGAATCCTCCCTGGTCTGATTTTCTTAGCTAACATTGAATGTCACTGCAGTGTTTGAACATGTGAGAATAAGCCAATTATCATCAGAAAAATGCAAATCAAAACAACCCTGAGATTCCACCTCATACCAGTCAGAATGGCTAGGATCAAAAATTCAGGCGACAGCAGATGCTGGCGAGGATGTGGAGAAAGAGGAACACTCCTCTATTTCTGGTGGGACTGCAAGCTTGTACAACCACTCCAGAAATCAGTCTAGTGGTTCCTCAGAAAATTGGACATAGTACTACTGGAAGATCCAGCAATACCACTCCTGGGCCTATTTCCAGAAGATGTTCCAACTTATATTAAGGTACAGTGCTCCACACATGCTCCACTATGTTCATAGCAGCCTTATTTATAATAGCCAGAAGCTGGAAAGAATCCAAATGTCCCTCAACAGAGGAATGGATACAGAAAATGTGGTACATTTACACAATGGAGTACTACTCAGCTTTTAAAAATAATAAATTTATGAAACTTTTAGGCAAACAGATAGATCTGGAGGATATCATCCTAAGTAAGGTAACCCAATCACAAAAGAACACACATGATCTGCACTCATTGATAAGTGGATATTAGCCCAAAAACTTAGACTACCCAAGATACAATTTGCAAAACACATGAAACTCAAGAAAAAGGAAGACCAAAGTTTGGATACTTCGTTCCTTCTTAGAATGGGGAACAAAATACCCATGGAAGGAGTTACAGAGACTAAGTTTGGAGCTGAGACACAAGGAAGGACCATCCGAAGACTCCACCACATGGGGATCCATTCCATAAACGAACACCAAACCCAGACACTATTGCATATGCCAACAAGATTTTGCTGACAGGACCCTGATATAGCTATCTCTTGTGAGGCTATGCCCGTGCCTGGCAAACACAGAAGTGGATGCTCACAGTCATCTATTGAATGGAACACAGGGCCCCCAATGAAGGAGCTAGAGAAAGTACCCAAGGAGCTAAAGGGGTCTGCAACTCTATAGGAGGAGCAACAATATTAAGTAATCAGTAGCCCCCCCCCCCGCACACCCGAGTTTGTGTCTCTAGCTGCATATGTAGCAGAGGATGGCCTAGTCGGCCATCAATGGGGGAAAAGGTCCTTGATCTTGTGAAGATTATATGCCCCAGTGTAGGGGAATGACAGGGCCAGGAAGCTGGAGTGAGTGGGTTGGGGAGCAGGGTGGGGGGACAGTATAGGGGACTTTTGGGATAGCATTTGAAATGTAAATAAAGAAAATAATAATAATAACAAATTATTTGAGAAAAAAAGAATACTACAACTGGCATTGAGTGGGGATAGTGTAAGAAAAGCATAACAGGGAGTTCACGTGGGCAAAGAGACAGATGTAGGCAAGACACAAGGTCAGTAGAAACTTTTTGCCTGAAAAAATATTATTTAAAATAGTGTTCTGTGTTAATTTTTT
>NC_034594.1:133417967-133454945 GCF_900095145.1 Mus pahari
ACTCACCCATCTCAAAATTTTAAACCCAGAATTGTTCCTGTCTAAAGGAAACACAGGGACAAAACTTGGAGCAGAGACTGAAGGACAGGCCATCCAGANACTGTCNCACCTTGGGATTCATCCCATCCACAGANACNNAACCCCAAAACTACTGCTGATGCCAAGAAGTGCTTGCAGCACCTGAGACAGATGCAGACACTCACAGCCAACCATTGGACTGAGCCCAGGGACACCAGTGGAAGAGTTAGGGAAGGACTGAAAGAGCTGAAGGAGACTTCAACCCCATAGGAAGAATAACAATATCAACTTACCAGACCCCTCAGAGCTCCCAGGGACTAAACCACCAACCAAAGAGTACACATGGATGGGTCCATGGCTCCAGGTACATATGTAGCAGAGTACTGCCTTATCTGGCATCAATGGGAGCGGAGGCGCTTGGTCTTTTGGACACTTGTTGCCCCAGTGTAGGGGGATGATAGAGGGGTGAGGTGGGAGTGAGTGGGTAGTAAGGTGGGAGTTGGCAGGTGAGGGAGTAGCCTCTTAGAGAAAAAGGGGGATGAGATGGGGAGTTTGTTGAGAGAAGACTGGGAAGGGGGATAGCATTTGACATGTAAATAAATAAAATAATAAAAAAATTAATCTTCAAAAAAATAAAAAAGAAATGTAAATGAAGAAAATATCTAATAAAAATCATTATTCAAACAAAATAACTTAAAAAAGATGTAGAAAGGAGATGTCCCACATGGTGGTGTGCTGCTGGTCCTGAAAACAAGAGGTTATTTAAAAAGATCCAGCCCAGGTGTGGGTACTACCTAATGAGTTGAGGATCATAGAGGCTCCTCTTCATTACCACCACAACTGGTTGGTAAGATCCTATTGCTGAAAATACCCTACACTGTCAATGTAAGATATAGAGACTCAGGAAATTATAACTGATGCCGCACAACTACTGGCTACAAGTTTATTCTAAGGCAAAAGCAGTCATTGTTTACCAATGGTGAGTTTACCAAGCTCAAGGAATAGTTTGAAACTCACTGGCACACAGTTAGTCATAGATGAACTTAGTGGGTCGCAAGACAAAAAACAAAGACAGGAATATGAAAAAGGGACTTACATGTAAAGAGAAGAGAGGATTGACAGGATTGGAAGGAAGAGAGCAGAGAGTGAGGTTAAGAGCAACTTGAATATATTATGTAGATACATAAAATTATCAAAGAAAATCAGTAATACATATATAATCATAATACATATATAATCAAATTATTAATTTTAACATGTAGCAAATTTCCCTCCCTATCCTGGAATCTTTCATTGCTTTGTAACTCTCTAAGCTAAAGATTCTTAAAGTGTGATACGTGGTCATTTTTTCATTTGGTCTCCACTTCTTATAGACTTGAGTTATGCCTACCACTTCTTCCTCTTCACGTAAGTCTTTTAAAGGAGTCAGATGAATCCCACCTATTCAAAGATTCTCTACACTCTGCTTGTTTGGCATTTAAAACTCAAATGGTACAAAACAGCCCATACTTCTTTTTAGTCATAATTCCTCTACTACAAAGAAATTACTTTCTAATAATAATTAACGGTACATCTAAATACCCATCTGTTGAAACTGTTGTTCCTCGATTCACCCTTTTTACATTGATCTAAACTATTCCTGCTCTGATGACCCAAGTTTCAGCTTTAAATAAATAACCACATTCGCTTTATCATTTTTTTATCTCTCAATACCTCGCCTCCTTTGACTTTCATTGCTACTACATGTCATTCCCCAAACAAATCCCCAACCTGTACAAATGTGTAAAACTTATGTGTTAATGGCTTCATAATTTTTCATACAAAAGATGATTCTTCAAATGCAATAAGTCTTTTGTTACAAAGCTAACAAAAATCTATTACTTTTATTATTGTTCTTTAAGATAAATGCATTTTATAAGATAAAAAATTTTATCAGATACCAATGGTATCTGATAATGGTATTTTCAAGATACCATTCATTAGTATTCATTCCACATCAAACCAGAGATCCTATTAATTAATGAGAAGTTTTAAACTATTTGCTGCATTAGTCAAAGCATAATGTCAATATGTTTTCGATTGTCATAACACAAAGATTTCCTACAAAGGCAGTACTTGGTAACAAACACCTCCTATGCTCAAAGTTTTCTTTACCTAGCAAATAAGCTACAAAATAGCATGTATGAAATTTCAAACAAAATAAAAACAGGTATTTAAAATTTTACTGAAAAATTGTAACAGAAATGCTATAAAAGTGCCATTTTAAGTGCACTTAACAATTAAAATCAATGCAAGTGCTCAATGGGTATTAACAACTGAGTTTTGCATAAATAACTCAATGGAAATAAATTCAATGTTGCAAAGGAAGAACTCTCATGGAGGTTTCACTTAATGTGTACCTGTGATCCTGTAGCATGATAGTGCCAAGAAAGGAGTTCCCCAAGGGAAGTAAGTTGTCAGAGTGTCCTAAGGCCATGGCACACTCTGTTTTATACATGTACTTTTGTTTAAATGTTTGTGCTTCTTTAAGCACAAACAACATAGTTAAAAACAATGTCTTTAGACTTTGGGGATCCAAATAGTAGAGATGACACCCCTGTCAACATGGCCCTGTAAGTCACGCAAATCTAAATATCTAAAGATGATTTTCCTACCTAAGCCATTCTAAACTCTTGGTTTCTTACCCATTTTGAAATTTAAAACCAAAGCATCTTAGTGCTTTGAGAGATTCTGAATTCTACTTGTTTTCAGTACTTCTAAGGTTATAATGAGTCAGAGAATGAAGTAATTTCTAGTGCTATGCTAAGCACAAATTTTATTTATGTACATATTCTCTGAACGTCTCTATTCTACAAAGTAGATGAAACATTTGCCACCAAACAATTTAGAACTTATATGAAGTGGTGGTTGGAAAATTTGCACTGAAAAGAAGTTCAGTGGAAGGCAGTGTCCTGAGGAGAAGCCGTCCGCATGCTGTCACGCCTTCTATCACTGTCCTGTCAGCTATTAGTCTTTACTACGAACAAAACACTAGAACAGAATTGCTTTGTTTTGTGTCTCCTTGTGAGCATGCTTATACTGTGAGAAATAATGAACAAATTTTGTTTTACAAAACTAATTAGACTAGTTTATTTTTTTCATTAAAAAACATGTAAAACATTCACAATACGGTAAGTTGTATGAAGTCATTACTAATGAAAAGCGAATCAGGAAAGAAATAAACCAAAGGATTTGATAGAGAGTCAAGAAATTTAATAAAATGGAAGAAGCATGCTCAATGTACCTACAGTTATTCTAGCAGCTATGGATAAGAAGCATGAAATTTTAATTTCTCCTAGGTGTAAATTAACATTAATTTGTGTTAGTTCCAGTGTGCTAAAAGCATGCTTTTTAGTGCAAACTTACCTAACTGCAACTCTAGTATCTTATGTGGGCCTTCAAAGATTCTTCTATAATCAAGGAAACTACATATATACCAGCAGCTAATGTTTAGTGAAAATATACATCTCTACCTACGTGTTTTGTTAGGGGGGAAAACTATTTACTGTTGTTTCATTTATATCCTTGGCTATCTTATAAAAATATTTATTAGTTGACTCTGCCTGAAAAACTGTCCTTTATCCCTGAAGCCATATGGTTGGTTGCCATCTAGCAGTAATCTACATATCGATATAATAAATTCTTTATCAGGAGAGGAGACTAGAATTCCACATCTTGGGTCTTGATTCTTAATTAAACATATCTATTGGAAAAAATCTGAGTTTTGATATGAAGTTTTCACCACAACTCCTTTTTTTTCTTGCTTAAAGTTTTGGTAACTCATTAAGAAAACAGATGTCAGTATAGAACCTTGACAGTCCATTAATTAGGGAACTATACTAAGATTTTAGAGTAAAACAGCTGCTTATTAGCTATGAAAAGGTACATAACGAATAGATAGCTCTCATTAAACTTCTTTGTTATTTGGAACCCAAACCATGGATATAGTCACGGAGAGAGCTCGTATCTACTTAATGGATACTACCATTGAGATCATGGTATATCTCCTCAGTCACAAGCAAATGAACAAAACACTGGGACTTGGGGTGGCTGTTTGTCTGATTTATGGATGATGAAGCAAAGACCAAAGCAGCCACTAGGCTCTATTAGCAAAATGAACCAAGTCTCCAAAACTAAGCCCCTTTATGCAGACTGCTATGAATGGAAACAGCAAAGACTGTAGATAATAGAGGTAGGAAGGTTAGAGATACTAGAGAGTCTTGTTTTGTCTTTGAAGTCATTTGGTTTAAGATGCCACTATAGGCCAAGTATAAAAATCCAGATTGTAGATAGAAATGCAGTTTTAGGGTCTAGGAACTGTAAAGCACAGAAATATACATTTAAGAGTTATTGCATAGTACAGTGGTAGAATTTAACATTTTCAAGGAATGGGAAGAAAGAAAGAAAGAAAGAAAGAAAGAAAGAAAGAAAGAAAGAAAGAAAGAAAGAAAGAAAGAAAGAAAGAAAGAAAGAGAGGAGGAAGGGAGGAAGGGAGGAAGAGAGGAAGGAGAGGAGAAAGGAGGGAGGGAGGATGAGCTAATGAAGGATACCTATGGTACCATCTTTAAAAAAAAAGAAAGGGGGAGGGTAGTGATTTGTCAGAGGGAAGAGCAGAATTTTTAAAAATCAGCAATCTGAATTTAAGTTACCAAAATGCATTCTTGTATACTACCTGGAAAAAAGGAAAGAAGAGAATGTTAAGAAGAAAAAGAAATATATATATATATGCACAAATCTGAAACAAACCAAAAGAGAGGCAAGATTAATGTTTTTAATTTATAAGCAGTCATGTTACTAGATGACATGGATTGCCTTCCTTCAGCAAGGGAGAGGAGGAACTACAATTTTATCTCACTCACAGTTCTCCCTAAACCAGCTCTGGTTACACAGAGAATTCTAGACTAGGATTCTCTATTTTGAACTTAAGACATTAGGCTTAAAAATAAACAAAGGGTATCTGAGCAAAAGGTTGTCATCATTCTTCTTTAAGCCTTAATTACCTTAGCTCTACACAGCAGAGAATAGCTATTTTTACTAGAGGTCTTTCAGCCTAAGACGCCCTAACTACCTTGCCCTGAATTCTGTGTCCATCCCTATTTACATAATGCTCTGGACATTTGAAATGTGGCATAATAGTACAGTACTCAAATATAATTAAATGCAAAGTAAAAATGTTCTGTGTTTTCATTCCAAGCAAAATGAATACAACTAAACAACTCTTAATATTATATAGGAATAAAGTCATTTTCACATGAGAGCTGCATGCAGTTCAGAGCCACAAGATTTGTTTATATGATTATTTCCAGGGTGAGAAGAAAATTAGTTAACAAATAAAAATGTGTAGTAATTGTTCAGAAAGGCCAATTATCGCTATCCCATCGCCCTTGTCTCAGTATGTCATTTGGACTTATTACAGTTAATAGTTTTTTCTGAGGAAGGATGCTACAGCAATTTCCCAGCACTCCCAGGGGAAAATGCCACTCTCAAATTGACAACTGTGCAGAATAACAATTGCAAGCGACATGCCAATTCATCAAATGTCATCAGATCTTAACCACTTTTCTCAGGCTGTGGTATCTTTAGTTACAAAATAATCAAGATTCCTCCAAAGCAAACATGGCAGAAATGATGAAAAACAGTATTAATAATCAGACAGTAACTCTGTGGCTCAGTAGAAAACTAAATAGTATAACTGCATTGGTTTAGAAAAAGGTGTAAGACTATGAAACAGAAGGACATAATAAATTTACTAAATATATATCTGGGCTATAATGAAAGCCTGCTGTATAAAACAACATTTTAAAGGTGTTCTCTCTTGGGGAGACTTTAGAAAAAAATAAGAAATAGAAGAGGCATCTGAGGCCTCAATTATAGCAACATGCTATAATAAACAATTAACTTTTATTTGGGTTAAAATATGAACCTTCTAGGATCCTATCCCCATGTGCATTCAATGAATCTTAGTGATTAGATCTTGTGCCACCTGCCCAGTCACAATGGAAATCATTACAAAGAAGATTGTAAGACATTTTCTATTAACAAAATTTTATTTTAATATACAGAGTAGTATACACATAATCACCACAAGACTGAAGTTTTAAAAAGCACATGCATGTCTCAACAGTCAGGGGTAAGTATGCATTCACACACTCCTCAGTTAAACAATCATTCCTACTTTCCAAATTACCTTATGTAAAATTAATGGATAAATACTAAACTGGATGATGTTACAGTAATCTCAGTGTAGTTAAGACCTCTAAGATAGAAATTAGTATGGAAAAAATAATTTAAAAGCAGTCACGTCATAGACCCTGATACTGTAGCATGTAACTCTCTGACATTTATAGAGATATTCAACAAGAGATGAAGAGGCTAATCATATTTTAGCTAAGCAAAGCAATAGCTAACCTACAAAGGGTTGTCAGAATCTTTTGTTCAAATGACAAGGCTGCTGCTCTTTCTAAGCAGTCTTTGTTGGACTAACAGAGAGAAAAGAAAGAGCAAGAAACTTGGTAAGTAGCTGCCAATGACAAAAGGGCAAGGAGTGGGAGGGAGAGAGAAGCATAAGGAACAGGAACAGAACTGGAGTCAGTGCCAGGAAGAGCTGGGGATATAAAAGGCAGCAAATAGAACTCATACAACACAGCAACACCAGAAAGCCTAATGGGGAAAAGGAGAAGAGAGCAGGGAAGGCAGAGATTTACAAAGACTCACAGGGCTTAAAAAGGATTAAAAGCAAAAATGCAAGGCAATGAGATGCAATAATTTTCTTGTTAAGAATATGGATTCCGGGTGCTGGAAAGATGACTCAGCAGTTACAATCACTTATTATTCCTGCAGAGGTCCCTAGTTCAGAGGACCCTAGTTCAGTGCCCCACACCTATACTGGATGGCTTGCAACTGCTAATAGCTCCAGCTACGAGGAGTCTGACAGCCTCTTCTGGTCTGAACAGGCACTTCACCCCTTTTCATGTATCACAGAGGCAGACAAAAACACAGACACGGACACACACAGATAGACAGCACAGATGACACAGACACAGACATAGATAGAGACACAGATGACACACAGAGACAAAGAACACACACACACACACACACACACACACACATACACACATCCAATTTTAAACAGTCCTACTTAAAAAAACAAAAGAATATGAATTCCAAATTCAGACACTGTAGCACTTTGCGAGTGCAGGGAGAAGGATCGAGGTTCAGGGCCAGAGCAATTTAATCACAGCAATGGGAAGAGAAATGAAGATATCTTCTAAACTGGTTGAATTTTTGTGCTTTATTTTTATTTTTAAAAAATGATTTCATATTGTAGCAAGCTTAACTATATGAAATCATGTCACACATAAAAGTTTTAACTAAAATATACAAAGAATATGAATTAGCACCTCAATTTCCACAAGGCAGTTTTTTGGTTGTTGTTTTGATTTTTTGAGACAGGGTCTCACTATGTAGCCTTGGCTGGCCTGGAACTTGTTACGAACAGCAGGCTGGCCTCCAACTCATAAAATTATGCCTGCTGGGAAGAAAAGTCTAAGTTACCATGTATAGGCCCACATGGAAGCTCTTAAACTTCTGGTGTGAATTTTCACAAAAAAAAATGAGATTATCATTACAAAATACAATTCATGGGCACAGAAAATACTGTGTACGTCTCTATTAGGCTGAAGAAGAAGGGTACAATTTAAGCATGAAGCAATGCATAGCGAATATACAATGTAAAGGTTCCTATATCTTCTGTCCTTTTGTTTTTTAGCATATGTTTATTCTACAGTGATGAGGAGAGTTGGAAGTCATCACAAGTTTAATAAGAGGAGACAGCTCTGTTTCACTTCAAAGTAGTCTGTTTTCAGGTAAACAATTCAACTTAATTGCAAGTTCAATGTTTTTAAAGATTAAGGAATCTCTCTCATGATGTGACAACCAGGTAGAAGGAAGATTTGTGGGTAATTATATGGTCATTGTCTTATGGTTATAAAAGATGAGACACTGTACTTGTTAACTTGCTAAAGACCAGGCTGTTGGTTAGCCTCACCAGAGATATCTACCATTTAATCCAGTCACTAGTGTCCTGAGTTAAATCTGACTGTAGCCACTGCTTCTGAGATGAGAGTACTATGCATCTTTTTGGTCCTAGTTATTACGTTTGATCAGTCCACCAATGTTCTTAAGGATTTCAGTTCTCCAAGAAGGTACGTGATATTGTATATGCCACCCAAATTTCATGTTGAGATGTCATGGCACAGCAATGGAATTAAAAAGTAGGACTTTTAAGAGTTTGTTAGATCACTCATAAATGATTCAATGCCAGTAGCATAGGAGTAGGTAGGCTCTTGGTAAAAGGGCAAGTTTGGGTATCTTCGCTCATGTGATCTTGCTTTCTGGAGATGTGATAACCTTTTGCTACATCATAACACAAGATGTCCTCAATTCAAGTAGCTCTCAAATCTTAGTCAGTCTTCCCAGCTTCCAAAAACATGAGTCAGAGTATTTCTTAAATTTTTCTGGCTGTGGTATTCTCCTTTGGCAAGAGAAAGCAGGCCAGTGCCCTCGTAGAATGCTGCCATTCTGAGTCCCTCATAGGCTTCAACAGTGTCACACTCTTATCACTATCCTTGACAACACCTACCTGTCCTACTTTTGAGACTAAACCTCTGGAAATATGTGTAGAGAAAGGAAGGCACTCATCAATGGTCTAACTTAAAACTTAGAGTGAAGAATCCTAGTCTTTGATCCAGCAACCCTACTTCTAAGAATTTGCTCTAACAAGCTCAGAATGTCTGTAAAATGATATGTGGTCAGGGCTATTCCCATTATTATTATTTGTTGTCACAAGATTAGGAATTGGTATGTCTACCAACAGAATATGGTTTTAAAGAGGTGATAAAAGAATGGGGCAGTTTAGCCCCTATAGATAGAAAACTATAGAAAAATCATATGAAGAAGGGATGTATACAAGTGCGAATTATGTTTCCTTTCCATACACAGAGTGAGAAAATAGTACTGTGGAGTGTGGGAAATAAAGAGGAGAAAAGGGGGAGGAGGCTTATGTACAATTATATTATTTCATATTTTTGTTTCTGTATTTAAAAATATATTTCACACTATAATTCATTATAGAAAATGAAACAGAATAAAGAACCAAGGATTTACAAATGACTCCTGTAATAGAGGCTATACATATCCTAGTTTTGAAATAATGAACATCACCAATCCCATGGGTGAGGAAGAGGATGACCTGCAACAAAAGGAACAAAAGTTCACTGTTGTAAATTCCTGGCACTGTACTCAGCACCAAAACTAAGCCAAGCATTACTCTCTGACTTACTTCTTCAATCCCACAAACTTGGGGAACTCAATGAAATGAACAATGCGATATCAGGAACCACATCTCTCAGAGGGAGGCAGTCTCCGTCATACCCTTACAGGACATATGGACTCCGTGGACTATGACACACATGACTCTTCAACAAAGCCTTTAAAACTAGACTGCTGGGTATATATTTCATGGCAGTTAGAAGCTTCTGAGAGATTCAACCTTCTCATCAGGAGGACAAAGTGAATAAAGAAAGGATGAAAATTGCTACAAGGGCCACTTCCTAACCAGAGATATTTTTCCCTTAAGAATTTGGGTAATTCTTAGTAGGCAGGACTGCTCTGCCAATGTATCTATCCATACACTAAAATCATCCTCTGGCTGGGCATTGGGCAGGGAGGGTGGGGAGCATCAGGTATCTCATGCAACTCATAGGAACCTGGTTCGTAGGGTAAAGGAAAACGGCAAACAGGGGTAACAATGAGAAGGCCAGGAGAAAAACAATGAAAAGTAGTTTAAGATTCTACAACACAAACAGTAGGGTGTTAAGATTTTTTCTATGAACCAACTTACTAATGAAAACGGAGGAAATAAATTGGCTTTATTAAATTTTCATTATTTAAATGGGAGAAGGAAAACAGTCCAGTGACTGAGATTTAAAACCATATATTAATAGTGTAGGATCCTCAGAGAACAGGTTCATTTTACATGGTACGCATGCAACCACTTAGAAATTGAAACTGTTTTGCAAAAAATTATCTCAGAGAAATGGCAGTCACTTGAGGTTGCAATGAAAAGTATCTAGGTCTACCAACCACTTCTGGACTGCTTAAAATAGCAGCAACACAGAACAAATTTCCTTCCCTGCCATGTTTTTATCTCATAAGAAACAGCATCTATCGGCCCATGGGGAAAACAGTACATCAACACAAAAGCAGCCTGGCTGAAGATGGCTGTGGCTTTATCTGCAGGAGTCCATCTACAGATATAAGCCCACTTAATTCTCTATAAACCTGTCCAAGCCACCAACAGAGTATTATTTTCAAAAGGGAAGAAACAGATCAATGCCACTTTCTCTCTTAAGAAATTATACAAGTCAATGTTCTAAATATATGCTTTCAAAAATACCAAACTCCAATGAAGAAAAAGGCAAAGAAAAATGACTTTCCTTGAAAAATAATATCTAACTGTGGAATGGAAACTGTCAGAGGGTGTAGGTTCAAGCATAAAAGTATGACAGTAAATCTAGAAATTAAATGCCAACTTTGAACTCTGGATACATTTCAAATAACTTACTTAAAGGTAAAAACAGATTTTTCTACTAAAGGTTATATTCTATCTATAAACTATTAACTTTAGTACAAGCTAGGGTCCTGAATGTTCACAAGAAAAGCAATCCTGAAAAAGAATTTGATGTCTAACCAAATGGAATCTACTCTTTCAACACACTTTACTACTATGTTTCAGTGAATATTTATAAAAACGCACATGATGTCTAGCTTTGGGGATACAGTGGTGAGCTGAGATTAGCTTGGTCACTGACCTCCAAGTGTCCCAATCTACTGAGAAAGTCATTCACAGAAGGGCAACAATGAAGGTCTCACTCAGATGTGGAACCTTCAAAAACATTTTTAAAATATTATATCTTTTGAGAGTAGCTAGAAGTGATGGAATACACCTGCAGTACAGGACGTAGGAGGCTGAAGTCTGGTCAAAAGTTTAAGGCCAGCTGGGGCTACACTGTGGAATCAAAGTAACCTGTGCTACAGAGTGAAACTCTGTATAAAAAATTAAAACTGAAAGGTTGAAGAGCAGTGCCAGAGGTTCAGGAGAGAGGAGAAGAGATCCAGAGATCCAGAAAGTCAGTTAAATGGCACTAAATTATAACTAAGAGAAAGAAATTCTTGTGTTTCATAGTAGAGCAAATGCTAAGATACTGTAAATAGTTTTTAAAGCTAAAAGAAAACTTTAATGTTTTTCTATAAAGAAATGATAGATGTTTGAGGAAATAGATACATTTGTTGTTTATGATATTATGTAACATTTACATTTATCTAAAATATCTAACTGTATGCCATAAATATGTTTATTTTTATATATCAGTTATAAAGCTTTCATGTATAACCTTTAAAGGGAAATAGGAATTAGTATGTTTAGTGTAGTTAAGCAGGTAAAATCTTTAATATGAGAAACTTAACTTTCCCCTTCTTTTTTTGTGGAACACTTGGTAGTCAGAGCTTTAACAGCCATCCTGGACATAGACTGACACTGGAGACAGGACAGCAACAAAAAAAGAGTGAGTTCAGTTCTCTAAGCTGTGAGCCCCCTGTAGCCTGGAGCATCTATGCTCAGACTTCATTCCCATATGAAGAAAATAAACTTGTACACTTAGCCACCTTTCTTTTTTTATTTTTATTTATTTTTATTTATTTTTATTTTTTTGTTTTTCAAGACAGGGTTCCTCTGTGTAGCCCTGGCTGTCCTGGAACTCACTCTATAGACCAGGGTGGCCTCAAACTCAGAAATCTGCCTGCCTCTACCTCCCAAGTGCTGGAATTAAAGGCATACACAACCACTGCCCAGCACACTTAGCCACTTTCACTTAAGGTATTTGGGGTTTTGTAAATGAACTCACTCCTGATCAATACTATGTGCATCTCTCAGCATTTCCACACCTGGTAATATTTGAAGGCCTTAGACCAGTGTAGACCAACAGAACCATCGATGAGGCAGAAACATTCTGAATGTTTGTTGTCCAGTCTAGCACTGAAAAAATACTTAAAAATATTAAGTAGTTTCTCAAGTTTTATTCAATCTAAATAAATTTAAATAGTGACTTGTAGCTCCTGGGTATTGCTATCACAAAATACCAAAACTGACTGAATTAGTTTACAATGACTACTTTACTTCACATGTAACAATGCAGTCAAATCCCAAATGTTATTTCAATTTTCATGAGACGTGCTGAACTAATTTTATTAAATGGACACATCAAATGATACCTTCAAAAATTCAGACAATGTCTCCTGTTCATTTTGATTAAAATAACTTAGCAGGGATTCTTAACTTATAGAAGACTGAAAAATTGTTTTTGAAGATTCCACATATGAAAAGACCTTTCCTTGTTGTTCTTTGTGGTTGGCTTTTTAAGTAATTGGGACACATGCAGGTCAGTGATCACACTATTTCTAGCTTACCATTGCATCTCCAAAGCTAGACATGATGTATATTTGTATAAATACTCACTGAAAGATGGCATGAAATGCAGTACAACCGTTTTCTACATTGTACATAAAGGTAACTGACTTTTCTACTTAATTGAGTACCCACTGCTATTAAAAAGCAATCAATATTTCAATTGTTATTTTTACATCTCTATTCATTTTTTCCTTTTATTGAAAATATATTTTTTTCATGCAATATATTCTCCCTTCCCACTCCTCCCAGTTCCTTCCCACCTCTCCTACTATTCGGATCCACACCCTTTCTGTCTCCTTAGAAAACAAACAGGCATCTAAGGAATAAAAATAAACAGAACACATTAAGACAAACCAACCACCAAAAAACCAACCAACCAAAACCAACCAACCAACCAAAACCAACCAACCAGCCAACCAACCAAACCCTGTATATGACAATACAATCAAGCAAGGAGCCAAAGAAACATATATAGAACCAGAGGCACACATCTGCACACACAGGAATTCAATAAATAAAAATTTCAAACCAGAAGCTATAACTGCTACATAAAGAACCAATAAGTGAAAAGAAAACACAATAAAATAAAACATCCTGACTTTACATTATGAGACAAAACCCTTCAAAGATACCATTGAGTTCATTTTGTTTTGGCCATTTACTAATAGAAGCAAGGACTGCCCTAAAAACTGGTCTGTTTCACCAGTGAGACTCCTTTAGCGAAAACTAATTTTTCATTTGCAAATGGTCATTCATTAGACATAGGTGGTAGTTACTTAAAGCAGCTAAAATATTAAAAGAAGTAACTAGATAAATGGGCTGAATATTATGTTGTTAAAAACTGACCTACTATACTAGAGAATGTCAAAATAAAATGGTTCTTTGTATTTTAAAAAATTACTTCCTAATATGTACATTTCAAATCATTCAAGTTTGTAATTTTTTTAAGATTAGTAGAAGCTGTCACCGAAACTGATTACAAAATGTCATCCTGGGTGAGGTAACCCAGACCCAAAAGGACAAGCATGGTGTGTACTCACTGATAAGTGGATATTAACCAAAAAGTACAGGATTCCCATGATACATACATCTCACAGATTCTAAAAAGTTAAACGAGAAGGAAGGCACAAGTGAGGATGCTTCAATCCCACTTAGAAGGTAAACAAAATAGTCATGGGAGGCAGAGGGAGGGAGGGAGGCAGAAGGATGGAGGGAGGCAGAGGGAGGGAAGAAGAGAGGGAGGGAGGGAAGGAGAGAGGGAGAGAGGGAGAGAGGGAGAAAGGGAGGGAGGGAGGAAGGGAGGGAGGGATCTGAGTGGGAGAGAGGAGGGAGAAGGGAAAGGAGGTCAGGATCCAGTATAGGGGGAGACAGGAGAGAATCCCAGAGGGACAGGAGAATGAATAAAAATATGCAGCTGCCAGGGTTTGGGTGTAGGGGAGGAGGTGACCTCTAGAATGTCCCAGAGACCTAGGATGTGAGAGGCTCCCAGGGCTCAATGTGGATGACCTTAGCCAAAATGCCCAACAGTGGGGAGATGGAACTACCTCTAGTGGGGTGAAGAAATTACCTCTAGTAGTTAGTCAGGACCCCCAGTGGAGGGATAGGAACACCAACTCACCTTCAATCCAGACTTGTTCTTGTCTAAAAGAAATGCAGGGACAAAAATAGAGCAGAGACTAATGGCTGATCAGTGACTGTCCCAACCTGAGATCCATTCCATGGTTTGGCATCAAATCTGACATTATTACTGATGCTATGCTTTGAGTGCAGACAGAAGCCTAGCACGGCTGACCTCTGAGAAGCTATACCAGCAGCTGACTGAGACAGATGCAGACACTCACAGCCAAACACTGGACTGAGTGGCAACCCTTTGGAAGAGTTAGTAGAGTAAGGATTGAAGGAACTGAAGGGGATGGCAACCCCACAGAAAGACCAACAGTGTCAACTAACCTGGACCCCTGGGAGCTCTCAGAGACTAAGCCACCAACAAAAGAGCATACCCTGGCTGATCTGATGCCTCAGGAACTATGTAGCAGAGGACTGACTGCTTTGTGGAAGAGGATGCAGGGAATCCTGTAGAGACTTGATACCCTAGAG
Source organism: Mus pahari (assembly GCF_900095145.1). Lineage (NCBI taxonomy): Eukaryota > Metazoa > Chordata > Mammalia > Rodentia > Muridae > Mus > Mus pahari. The sequence continues at coordinate 133,432,651 of NC_034594.1, forward strand.
AAGGGGGATGCTGGGGATGGAGAGGACCTTCTCAGAGGGAAAGGGGAAGGGGAGATGGGGTGAACAACTTTGGGAGGGAGAAACCAGGGATGTATAATAAAATAATTTTTTTAAAAGAAAAGATAAAAACCTGACCTATTATGCTAGAGAATGTCAAAGTAAAATGGTTATTCATATTTTAATAAAATAACTTCCAATACACATTGCAAATCATGCAAGTGCATATTTTTTAAGATTCATAGAAGCTGTCTCCAATACTTACCACCTGAGTTATGATGGTTATAAAGCATGGTTCTAGGTTATTAATAAACTGTTCTGAGCAGTCACCTGTAACAAAAGGCCATCTAGATCAAGATTCATACTTAAGAAAAACATCATGCTATTTTATTATGTGTCTGGTGGATTTTTTTTTCTGTTGAATTTTCCCTTTCCCTTTCAAAAACTTTTCTCTGTGAGCACAAAGCCTTTTGTGTGACAAAATGATTCTCACACAGAATTTACTACACTTGGTTTTGATGCTCCTCATCATGGTCTCTGCTGTAGATGGTACTATAGCAAGCGAATAAGGCCATGCAGAGACAACAGAATCAAACTGTCCTTCAGGGTAGAGCAGAGTCATGTCATACTAGATCACTAACCTCATACTTCTGGCTAGGGATGTCTTGATTACAATATGTTTTCCCTGTTAGTTTTTATTGTCAACCTGACATAAGCTAAATGATAGAAACTCAACTGAAGAACTGTCTTAATCAGACCGGCCTGCAGGCATATCTGTGGGCCATTTTTGATTGCTACAGATATAACAGAACCCAATCCATTGGGAGCAGTGTTATCACTAAGCCAGTGGGTCTGACCTACAAGCTAGCCTGAGACTGAGCCTGAGCCAGTGGAGAGCTGAGTACTGGTCTCTATGGATTATGTCCCAGGTTTCTGATTCAGGCCTGTCTTAACTTAACCTGAGGATGAATTTTTGACACTGGAAGTGTAAGCCAAATGAACCCTTTACCCCCTAAGTAGCATCTGATCATAGTGTTTATTATAACAACAAACTAGGACACTGTTTTAATTCAATTTATTCTATAATCCATTTCTGGGTACATTACTGTTTGCTTAATAGTTCTGAATTTCAAAATCATATGCAAATTGGCAAATAAATGAGATAATAAACTTAAGCAAATGATTGATTGATCCTAAGTAAAGCTTTGAAATCACTTTGGCTGACATTATAGTTTGCTGAGCCACATAGTCAAAAGAGCACATGCTGTTTCTGGTAAGTTTATCTAATAAATGCAACCTCTGTATAACCATTCCATTTTAAATAATTTTGTATAGAATCAATTAGGTATTATGTAAATAACACCCGTATCCATAAATCAGAAGAAATTAGCAAATGAGGAATAAATTAGAAAGTCAAAAGATATAATTTTTAAAAATCACTTTGAATGACACTCCTTTAGAATGTAGTGCCAAACTAAAGTGAAAAATAGTTCATCTGTTATCAGAATTTCTAATTTTAAACTGCAATAGACAATTTTATGTTTATATGAGGAATGAACTTATATGGGACACATGGTAAACATAACTGCTAGTAATATTAGAGATTAAATTTTCCCCAGAGATAGAATGAATAATCTGGTTATCACCAAGAAAAGAATCAATATTGATCATCCATTCACCAGAATTTCAAATACCTACACATCTTTTGTTTCCAACCAATTATGCAATTAAGATCTTTTAGGGTTAATTTTATAGCAAAAGGAGTCATGGACTTTGCCACTGATATATTACAATAAATTATGTGTCTGCCTGCAACAATGGTACAGAGATTCAAAGCATGCAGAGACAGCTCAAGGTTTCCTTATTAACCCAATACTAGCATCCAAAGCAATCACCTTTCAGAAATCCCACTGCATCTTTGATTTAAAATTTTTTTGTACAAAAAGAAATAGGAATTCACAGAACAACTTCAAATTTTAAAGTATTCTTTTGTAACCTAAAGTGTTAATACACCTACACAGAAATTTAAAGCTTTGAGGTGCAGATTTCTGTGTACCTAAGTCTCCCCAAAATACATCCCATGGATCAGAGCCCAGGAATGTCCAGTTTTAGAAAATTTTATCTTTTGTGATTCTGCTGCATGCAAAAGCTAGCTAAGCCTGAGCCAGTGGGAGAGCAAGCTATCAATTATCTTCCCTATGAAAATGTTAGATCTAAAAAACCACAATAAACTCAGTAAGAAGTGCTTTATATATATGTAACCCAATTGTCTATCCAAGACATGGCACGAAGACCCAGAAGGGTGCTGGCACAGGGGAGCCTCTTAGAAACAAAGAGCTTGGAACTCTGTCCAACCTTGGTGAACAAAAATTTCTATTTCAACAAGTGCCTCAGATGATTTGTATTTTACTTAAAGCTTGAGAGAGATCTACTGGTCTAAAGCAGCTATTCTGAGATGCAGATGACATCAGTCAAAGACCAAAGAGTATCATGAATATTATGGCCAATAATGATCATACACATTGTAGCAGGACAGGTACAGTCAAGTTCTTGTTGAGAGATGGAAGGAAGGTTCTGGGTACCTTTGATTCATTTAAAAACATTCATACTAATACATTTCTGTTTTATCCTAATAAGTATTATATTAATAACGAAAGACCGAAGTTACTCAAAATGGACAAATCAAGAATGTACAAAGTTACACAGATATGTTTCACAGTTAGTTTGTAATTTAAAACCTAAGATATAAATAAAAACCAAGATTATATTTGTTAATTCTGCGTAATCTAAAAGAAATCCACTTCTCCATCTCTGTGCTGGTACTTTATCTGGTTTGAACCTATGAAGGTCGTGTGCATGCTGTCAGTCAATGTGATGTCTTTTGTATATCAGTCCTACTGTGTATGAAAGACAGTGTCCTTGGAGCCATCCATAGCCTTTGGTTCTTTATTCTTTCAACCACTTCCACATAGATTCCTGAGCCTTGAGGGGAAGTGTTTGATAAAGATCCCATTTAGAGGTGAGTGCCCCAAAGCCTCTCACTCTTAGCACTTTGTCCACTTTATTAATTATCTACTACAAAAAGAAGCTTCTTTCATTAGGCTTGAGCAATGCTTTGATCTTTGGGTACAGCAATATGCCATTTGGAGTCATTTTATTGCTTTGCTCCTTTATTAGAAGATCCAGCCTCTGGACCAGGCAGCTGGAATGACCCAGACATGTTAGTGATCGGCAACTTTGGCCTCAGTTGGGACCAGCAGGTAACATAGATGGCCCTCTGGGCTATCATGTCCGCTCCCTTACTCTTGTCCAATGATCTCCGACAAATCAGCTCTCAAGCCAAAGCTCTGCTTCAAAATAAGGATGTAATTGCCATCAACCAAGACCCCTTGGGCAAGCAGGGGTACTGTTTTAGAAAGGAAAACCACATTGAGGTTTGGGAATGGCCACTCTCAAACAGCCTGGGCTGTGGCTGTGAGAAACCTGCAGGAGATTGGTAGGCCTTGTCCCTATACCATCCAGATTTCTTCCTTGGGTAAAGGACTAGCCTGCAATCCTGGCTGCATCATCACTCAGCTTCTCCCAGAGAAATTACACCTAGGCTTCTATGAATGGACTTTAATCTTAAAAACGCAAATAAATCCCTCAGGCAGTGTTTTGTTTCAGTTAGAAAGATAAACTACTATATAGGTAGAGATCTGCGTCCCGTTTTGCTAAAGACCAAACTATTTCCTGCCCTTCCCTCTAAAAAATAAAAGTTTCCCAAAGTCATTGCCCTTAAAAAAAAAAAAAGAAGATCCAGCCTAAGGTTTTTCCATTAACGTCTCTGATCTACTTAGTTCAAGTTCTTGGCTCAAATTTCTCCATGTCTGATGAAATGCATAAGTAGTCTTTAGCAATAAGACCTTAGCATCAGGTTGCAGTGAGCAACCTTGGGAAATAACCTGCAATGTTTGGAGGAGTTGATGGGACCCTTTTGACCAACAATTCAACAAAATGCAACCTACTCCTGGTACGTGAGGTTTTACTTGGTGGTATAAGCTGCCTAGCTGGAGCATTGTATCCTCTTTTCAAGTATATATATGTAAGTTTCTTTTTTTTAATTAGATATTTTCTTTATTTACATTTCAAATGTTATCCCCTTTCCTAGTTTCCCCTACAAAACCCCCCTATCCCTTTCCCCCTCCAGTTGCTCGCCAACCCACCCACTTCTGCTTCCTGACCCTGGCATTCCCCCACACTGGGGCATAGAACCTTCACAGGATCAAGGGCCTCTCCTCCCACTGATGACCAACTAGGCCATTCTCTGCTACATATGCAGCTAAAGCCATAAGTCCTACCATGTGTGCTCTTTGGTTGGTGGTTTAGTCCCAGGGAGCTCTGGGGATTCTGTGTAGGGAGCTGTGAGAAATCACCATTACAGGATGGCGTTGGCCTTTGTTGTTCATAACTATAAACAGTTTTTTGTGCGCAAGTGCAAGGGTGAATTGGCGCCAAGTCACGACCCATCCCGGGGTGTACTTTTGAAATTATGAGCAAGCAGCCAACCAGGTGCAGACACGCCACACTAAGACATANATAAGCTGCACCATTTCTGGGGCTCGGGGTCTTCCTCACGATGAAGCAATAAAACTTTGCCACAGAAGAATCCGGTTGTCCGAGTGTGTTCTTGCAGGCGAGATGCAGCTCGGGACAAGTTGGTGCTGAGACCCGGGATCGAACCAGGGACCTTTAGATGTGGGAAGCCAGAATGAATCGCCACCACAAGATAGCACTGGCTCCCTGTGTGTTTTCCTTTTGAGTAAGAAAACTGCGCATGTGTGTTTGGGGTTCTGCCAGTCACTGCTTAGCCCGGAGCATAGTTATGGGATTCTGATTGCATATCCAATCAGGAGTTTCCACACTGTCCTAAGCATATGTAAACAATATCAAGCATATATAAACTATGCATATTTTCAGGCTCGGGGTCTTTCACTTTAGTAATTAACCCAACAATAAACGTTTGTGGAAGAAGCTGCTTGTGGACGTTGTACATCGTGGTGCGGAGCCTAGTGCGCACCACGATGTACAACGTCCACAAGCAGTTGTTGGCATCCACAACAGTGTCTGGGTTTGATGATTGTATATGGGATGGATCCCCAGGTGGAGTGGTCTCTGGATGGTCATTCCTTCAGTCTCTACTCCATACTTTATCTCTGTAACTCCTTCCATGGATATTTTGTTCACCATTCTAAGAAGTACCTAAATATCCACACTTTGGTCTTCCTTCTTCTTGAGTTTCATGTTTTGCGAATTGTATCTTGGATATTCCCAGCTTCTGGGCTAATATCCACTTATCAATGAATGCATTTCTTCTATGTGCAGACATCCATTTTGGACAGCACCATTTGTTGAAGATGTCTTTTTTCCATTGCTTATTTCTGGCTTAATTATAAAAAATCGGGTGTACATAGGTCTATGTACTTATTTCTGGGTCTTCAACTTGATTATATTGGTCAACAAGTCTGTTTTTATGCTAATATCATACAGAATTTATTATGATAGCTCTGTAGTCCAACTTGAAATCTAAGATGGCGAAACCCTCACCAGTTCTTTTATTATTCAGGACTGTTTTTTCTATCGTGTGTCTGTGTGTGTGTGTGTGTGTTTCCATAATAAGTTAAAGCTTTTGGTTTGTTTGTTTGTTTTCAATTTTTGTCAAAACTTATGTTGGAATTTTTGATGGGGATTACATCTGCAGATTGCTTTTTGGTAGGGCAGCAATTTCCACGTTAATCATGCTAATCAATAAGCATTGGAGGTCTTTCCATCTTCTATTTCTTTTTCAATATCTTAAAGTATTTGTTACACAACTTTTTCACTTACCTGGTTAGAGATTTTGTAACACAAGTCTTTCAGTTGCTTGGTTAGAATTAATGAATTTTTTTGAGGCTGCTTTAAATTGTACTGTTTCCTTGATTTCTTTCTCAATGAGTATGTCGTTTGTACATAAAAAGTCTACATTTCTGTGTATTAAGTCTTTAATCTTGCTACTTTGATGAAAGTGTTTCTCAGCTATAGAATTTTCCTGATGGAGCTTTTACTGTCTTTAATCTAGAAATAAGGATACCTTTTCTATTTGTATCCCCTTGATTTTCTACAAGTATCTTATTGCTCTGGCTAAGACTTCAAGTACTATATTGAGTAAGTATGGAGCCCGCCCCACCCGCACACACAGAAATAGTTGGTCAATAAAAAAAAAAAAATGGACTCTAAATATTTTATTGGGGTTTTTGTTTTGTTTTCATTTTGTTTTGGTATTTTTGGTCTTGCTGGTTGGTTTGATGGTTGTTTTGGTGTTGATGTATTAGTGGGGTTTTTTAGAAAAAAAAGATAATGATGAATGAGTAGGGTAGTGAGGATCTAGGAGGAGCTGGGAGAGGAGAAATTTGACTAAAATATATGAAAAAAATCAAGTATATAAAAATTACATTAAATTATAAAAGGAACTAAGACAGTTAAGAGTCAAATAGGGCTGAAGTTCAAAGATATGCTCTTAAAAATAGACAAGCAAAATAGAAGGTTATGTGCAGACCACAGCTAAAAGCTTTATGCTGCCTGACAATATTATACTGCCTCATAAACACCTCAGAAAATACAGGCATTTTTAGTGACAGAAATTTATTAACTTATATGGTTTATTACTCATTAATAAAACTATTATGCTTGGCTAGAAGAATCTCATCTATATGGATTTAACCATAAAATATGAATACTTTAAAAAGTATCTTCAGGGAATTGATCTGTAGGCACTCTAGTAACTCTCACTGAACTCAAGCCATTTGCTGTCAATCTTATTAATGTAAACTGAGAAGAGGTATTCTTACAAAGTCAAGTATAAAACCAAGAAAAAATATCCTCTTGAATGAACATAATTTTATCATTTTTATACATGTAAATTTCCTATTGTTATATTAACTATAATATTATGTGATTATTATATCAGCTCCAAATATAAAATGTTACATCTTACAATAATAATGACAGGAAAACCCTGTGAGATATCTAGTCCTCTCCCATATAAGTGAAACTGAATCTGAGAATAAAACCGCAAGGGAAAATGAAATCATGCAAAATGATTACTACTCATGTCAGACGGTGAATCAACAATAAATTGAAAGTTAGTTCCTTAATTTTCTATTTTCTATAATAAGAATGGATAAAAATACAATTCTTAGGCTGTTGCTCAGAAGTTGTAAATGTTAAATAATGATTATTATTGTGTGTCAGCACTAAAACAGGCCTTTGATCACAAAAACAGTGATCCCAATGCACGGATGCTCAATAACTGCTTTGAAATGTGTGGTTTAGGTTGCAATGCTATTTGTCATACACTATAATAATGTGGCTGCTATTTTCAAGATAGAATTAACTCTAGAGGTTTTGAGAACTAATGCTACAGATCAGAAAATTATTAATACAATCTTTAAAAAATTATCCTATGTAAAGCCATACAATTTACAAATTAAATAATACTGAACTACAGTAATTTAATACTATTTTAAAGGTTTAATTTTATTTTTAATTGTATGTATGTGAGTGTGATTTCCAGAGTAGTTGTACAAGCTTGCAATTCCAACAGCAATGGAGGAGTGTTCCTCTTTCTCCACATCCCTGCCAGCATCTGCTGTCACCTGAGTTTTTGATCTTAGCCATTCTGACTGGTGTGAGGTGGAATCTCAGGGCCGTTTTGATTTGCATTTCCCTGATGACTAAGGATGTTGAACATTTATTTAGGTGTTTCTCGGCCATTTGAGATTCCTCAGTTGAGGAATCTCAGTTGAGAATTCTTTGTTTAGCTCTGTACCCTATTTTTAATAGGGCTGTTTGGTTCTCTGGAGTTTAACTTCTTGAGTCCTTTGTATATACTAGATATTAGCCCTCTATCAGATGTAGGGTTGGTAAAGATCTTTTTCCAAACTGTAGGTTGCCTATTTGTCATATTGAAAGTGTCCTTTGCCTTACAGAAGCTTCCCAAATTTTATGAGATCCCATTTGTCTATAGCTGATCTTAGAGTCTGGGCCACTGGTGTTCTGTTCAGAAAAATTTCCTCTGTGCTGATGTGTTCAAGGCTCTTTACCACTTTTAAGTTCACATTTGAACTTGGGTCCTATGCAAAGGCAGCATGCACCCTTGACCAGTAATCTACCTCTCTAAACCCAATTTGATAGTTTACAGAAGAAAAGGGGCCAATTTTTAGGTTACAAAATCTACAACCTCAGAACAAAATTAGAATTTTTTTGCATAGAAAAGACTACGAAGTCAGTTGAAAAGCTATTTTTATAAAATTAATGAATGAATAAAAATTCTGAATTCAGTTTCACAGTTCCCATATCACTGTGATAACTTTGTTAACCCAAACCATACTTCACAATAACACCTTCTGACATTTTATTCCATATCCAAATAATGGTTTAATTAGATTCCAGCTGAGATCATACATGTAGCTAGGGCATTCTGTATACCCAATTCTGTTCGAGCAGCTATTTCAAGTAATGAGGAAACACTGCTACAAATTCTATGATTCAGAGGGCTCCCATCCCCCACCCAAATGAGAGCCACCCACACTGGAGAAGACTGTGTCCAAGACCAACCACATCTCTCTGGGACTCAATATTGCATCTTCTTTTTGAGAAATAGTGGCTTTATTGATATAATAGCCAAATATCTTCATCTCATATATAAACAAGAAGCCTCTACCTCCCTGTGTACACAGAGGATATTTGCTGTTCAGAAGTTCATTGTTTACAGGATTCTAAAATAAAGACTCTCTAATATTGTATGAAGGGCAGTCACAACAATAAATCACATGAAGTAGCTTTCCATTCTAACCCTCTTTATTGTACATTGGTTTATTTCCTTTACTGTACTTCCACAATCTAAAATTATCTTAAGTTGTACTTGTTGCCTTAATCTTTATGCTGACCTATATTTCTGAATTTCTCTATGAGAAAAATCTTATCACTCTTGATTTATCACAATCCAAGTAGTATAATTCTCCTACAAATTAGCCGGTAAACGGTTGCTGATGGAAGGAGTAGGGAAAGTGTTGAAAACTCATTAAAGCACAGGATAACAATAGTTTTCATATATCAGGACTATAATTAGATATGTCTACTTCTACAAACATCTGACATGCAATCAAATAGTAGACATGTGAAGAATTAACAGTTGGGTTCACAATTAGTAAATATCTTTAAGATACAGATTTGATCAAAAGTTGAAGAGACTACATTAGAACTTATGAAAGTTTATTTTAAGATGGGAGGCAATATTGAAATTACCAGTTTTTTAAAAGCTCCAGTGATAAAATCACATACAAATGTAATTTGTAATTTGTATTCCAGGGAGGAATATAGACTAGTGGTAGAGTAGTCACCTAGCATATGTAAGGTTTCCAATTGCATGCACATGCGTGAACACACACACACATAGACATAGACACACACACACACACACACACACACACACACATCTTTTAGGGGATAGGAAAGATGGCTCAGTTAGTAAAGTATTTGCCATACAAGCATAAGTACCTGAGCTCATATCCCCAAGTCCCACATGAAAAGCTGGGCACAGCAATGTATGCCTATAACCCCAATACCAGGAGAGTAAAAAAGAGGAGGATTCCTGCGGCTTGCTGGACAGCTAGTCTAACCAACTGGTGATATTGAGTCTATCTTAAAAAAAAAAAAAGGAATGTAGAAAATCCACTGAAAAAACACATAGATCTTGGGCCACAATACAAGCTTCCCCAGTATACTCCATGATGCATGCATACATTGTCACACACATAAATCTCAATCTCTCCTTGCCCCCCTCTGTCTCTCTGTCTCTCTCTCTGTCTCTGTCTCTCTGTCTCTCTCTCTCTCTCTCTCTCTTTCTCTCTCTCTCTCTCACACACACACACACTTGCACACACACACATGAGTGTGCCCCAACAGTCATCCACTGAAAGGCATTCTTAAAAATCCTGCAAACTTAAGATGAAAGGATGGACTATCCAGAGAGTACCCCATTCGGGAGTCCATCCCATCATCAGCCACCAAACCTAGATACTAATGCTCATGCCAGCAAGATACTGCTGAAGGGACCCTGATATTGCGGCCTCTTGTGAGGCTATGCCAGTGCCTGGTCAACACCGAAATGGATGCTCACAGCCAGCTACTGGATGGAACACAGGGTCCCCAATGGAGGAACTAGAGAAAGTACCCAAGTACCTGAAGGGGGCTGCAACCCTGTAGGTGGAACAACAACAGGAACTAACCAGTACCCCCGGGGTTTGTGTTTCTGGCTGCATATGTAGCAGAAGATGACCTAATCGGCCATCAGTGGGAATAGAGGCTCCTTGGTCTTCCAAACTCTATATGACCTAGCACAAGGCAAGGCCTGGGCCAAGTAGTGGGAGTGGGTGGGTAGGGGAACAGAGGTGGGGGGAGGGGTATGGGAAACTTTCGGGATAGCATTTGAAATGTAAATAAAGAAAATAATAATAAAAAAAAATGTGAAAAAAAAAATCCTGCAAACTAAGTTTCGAACACTAAAACATACATATTTTTAAAAAATCTTTCAAGATTTAAAAGGTATTTATAGAGTATGAATGATCATATAAATTATACTTTGATTTGCTGAATGAATAAACAGAAGGCTTAGTTTTATCTTTTTAAAAATTATTTGGTTATCTTATTTATTTATATTCCAAATGTCGTGTCCCTTCCCAGTCTCCCTCCCACAGACCCCCATCCCACCCCCTCCCCTTTGTCTCTATGAGGATGACCCCCCCAACCTACCCACCCACTCCAGCCTCACCCCTCTAGCATCCCTGTATGCTGAGCATTGAGCCTCCTCAGGACCAAGGGTCTCCCCTTCCACTGATTCCAGCTAAGGCCATCCTCTGCTACATATGTAGCTGAAGCCATGGACCCACCCATTTATACTCTTTGGTTGGTTTTATCTTTTAAAACAAAATCTGTAATTCAATATTATAAGTTTGAATGAGATTATACTGTCTTCTAGCAAACCCAAAATAACTTTTGAATTACATTAAATAAAATGTTGTAAAACAGCAACATCTTTCTATAAATTAATTAAAGTATAATTCATAAAATTTAAATTGTGAAGATTTAGCTGGTTTCATTTTTAAATGGTATTTTTCCAAGTAAACTTTCCTGTTAACATTAAAAGAAATCATAAAGCTAAAATAACAATCAAGCAATAGAAAAAAACTAGGTTTTGTAAGTTGTATAACATCTTTGCAAATTGGCTGTTTAAAAATGTTTCTGCAATTAGTCATAATGAGGAAGAGAATATCAATGATTGAAACTGCTGTTAGAAGAAAACAGCAACAGAAGGCAAGATTAAGGTATATTACAAAATAAAAGTTTACCGCCATAAAAAATAACAGATATAATATCTTGAGGAACACCTTCATTCGTTCAATTTCTATAAACATAAAGCATATTAAATGATTCCTATAGCTATATGCTATAAGAAATTATATTCCACCAAGATCTCAAAATGCTTACATAACACGTGTATTCTAGAAAGTGTCAATAAAATACAAGGTACTGAGGGAAGTCAAAACACTCCTCTAGGTCCACCTAGCCTTGGAACAGCTCACTTGCAACGCTGGCCCCTTAGCTAACAAAGATTCCCCTAAACACAACTTCTCCTAAAAGAAAAGGTGAACTTTGCCTTGACAGTGCATATTTATGATTAAGGTTATATGTCTGCTTTACTTCCTAGAATCTAGGATTTCGGCGACACCAGGAAGGGGAGTCCTCTGTGAGCAGCTCCCAGAAAAGACTTTGGGAGCTGAGTCTAATGCGCTCCACCAGTATGTAATACCACATGTGCTGTCACAACTCACTGCTGGAAAAATGAAACAGCCCGGTGAGACTTCATGCAGAGGACTCATTAATGCTTACACCTGTTCTCTTGGCTAACTTCCTTTTATGTCCTTTTGTCGTAATGAATCCAGCCATGCATGTGATTATATGTTGAATATTAATTATGAAGCATTCCAACATATCTATAAGCATGAGAACAATCTAGGGAATTCCTGACAGGGTTTGGAATTAACTTTTCAAATAATCTCGATTTATACATTAAATATATATTTACCACATTTTCAAACATAAGATAAGCATACTAGAAAAGCAAAGCAGTTTGAAAAAGGCTGAGACAGTTGAGGTAAAGATCAAAGGAAATAAAATAAAATATGTTAAATCAGTGTTACAGACAACAGCATATAGGCCAAGGAGGGAAAAGAGCTGGAGTTTTGGCTATCAACCTTATTGTTTGAGGCCTGTGACAAGTCAATACATCACAGACAGCTCATGGGGTTGAAGGAAGCTGCTTGCCTCCTGATGTTCAGGAAAGGGGACAGAGGTCTACAATCCCTTTCAGAGGAATGTTCCCATACACCGAAGACCTACTAATAGACCTAAATTCTCCAGATTCCCATCACTTTCCAGTACTTACAATGTTGGGAAACAGGCCTTGGCTAAATGGGCCTCTTGGAATATCACGAGCCAAACTACAGAACAATGTAAAGCTAAATTTTTAAATATTTGCTTTTTTCTTTTTCTTTTTTTGGTTTGCTTTGCTTATTAGAAGCAGTCTCACTGTGTAGTCTAGGTTGATCTAAAACTTATGGCTCTCCTGCCTCCATCTTCTAAAGTAAAATTGCATTTTTGAAAAACATAAAGGTCATACATATACAAAGATGAAATTAAGCAGCTATTTAAAATATTTGTTGAAAATGAACTCAGTATGTTAAAATGGGATATATATATATTATATATGTACATACATATATATAGATATAGATATAACTTTAAATGTATCTGATTTAATTTCTTGGCTGAATAAGCAATAGTCAAACATATAAACCAAGAAAATAATAGATTCATATTCATCTATTACTGAGAATATCACATGCAAAAACATTACATTCAGCTCTATGTCCATTTAAAGAAGAATATAATAAAGGTTTACTCAGAGGGAAGCTAGAGAGAAACTTCTAAATCAGATGCTCTAAGAAGAGCTCAAGACTTAGCAAATACTTGACAAAACAATGATTCTATTCAAGTTCATAGGTAAAACAGAAATGCAAATTTTCCCACATGATCATAGTCAGAACTCAGATGTTCATTTCTGTTGAGTCTAAGAAAAATTAACTCTAAGCCTTAGTAATCCTGATGGTTACCCACCTCCCTAAAGATGCATATTTAAGAATAGTTTATAAGTCCAGGGGATGTGAACTCTGGAAAGAAAAAGTCAATTAAGATGGACAGCTATATTAAGTAATCTTGCAAGTCCCCGAAAATACTCTTAGCAAACGCTTTTCTATTTATACAGTGTGACCAGAAAGCACAGGACAAAAGGATAGTGAAGTCAAACCACACTCTCCTGAGGTGGGCAGCACAACTGTAGGCAAGAGACTCGAGTCCTGATTAATACCTCCAGCAAATTCACTTTAGCCCAACAAATAAACTACTTACAATACACAGATCACCTAGAAAGCTCAGAGAACCTTGCACAAAGCTCAGAACAAGGACGCAGTCACTTTAGACAAACCATTCTAAGGACCACTCTGAGAGCTGCTCACAATGTCTGCATGTTAGGGAAACCCTAAGTGTCACCCTGGGTCTGCAGTCCACAGTTCTCCACAGCTGCCATCTCCATGTCCACACAGAGGCATCAAAGCTTCTTGTGTTTCTGTTGGTTTGCTTTTGCTAGGTGCCCCCACCCCATCTTTAGAAGCAATCATCACTGCTACAACAGAGGCAGGATCCCAAAGGAAAATGGCTAAGCCTTTCTTGAAGTGTAGTACACACCTGATACAATGAACTTGCCACCACTGAAGACCTATTTAACACTGGAAGAACAGCATTCGCCAACTTTGATGTCTCAAAAGAATGCTTGGCTTTAATCACCAAGTAGCACCACTGAGTAATCAGAAAGCTAACTAAAGTGGGAAGATGATTACAGTTCAACAAATTCTGAAAAACTATTTGTAGCATGATATGTTTTTTTTAGTTGAAAAAGGAACATATGACAAAGAAATTTCTTATAGGAGCTGGGAAGATCCGCACTGAAAGCTCAGGAGCATTAACTGAGTGGGTCTGAAGCTGGGGCCGAGTTTCTGCAGGGCCTCAGACCTTCAGGCTTTGTTTGTTTGTTTGGTTGGTTGGTTTTGGTCTGGGGATTAAAAAATTCAGTCTTTTTGGGAAAAAATTAGCAAAATGGAAAATAAGCACAATCTTAGTATTCCTCTTTTAAAATTACAAAAATACTACATATGAATAAAATTTTATTTATAACGATTTTCATGAAGAATATGCTATAAGATGAAAAATGTTTAAGATATAAGTAGCTACATCTGAAAATCCCCACATTTCAAATCTCCAAATTCCTAGGAGTAGAACAAAAGAAACCCATAATCAGTGGCTATTTTCTCACCCAATTTTATCAGGTGAGGAGACTCTATGTAATTTATTCTCTATCTTCTATTTAAAATACCCAGAGTTTCCTTCTGAAGCAACATTTCTATAAAAAGCAAAAGCAAAAAATGAAAAAGGGGGGAAAGAAGATAAGTTAGGTGGAAGGGATGGGAATTTGATGGGAATTTGAATTTAAAGATCAATTCCCAGGGATAACAACAGAGCAGACTGTCACAAACTAGACTGGGGTCCTTATTAGCAAGCAAGTTAGTGGGTATACACAGGGAAAAACAGAAAATATAATTTTACTCAATTCATCTCTACAAGCATTATCTAGTTTTAAAACACTACACTTTGCTTGCTATAGAAAAGGTAGGAGAACTGGAGAATTCTCAGACTTCATTTGTATAAACACAAACTAATGAGGGGTGGCTGCGGAGCCTGCTTGGGGTAAGAACATTTGTCGCTCATGCAGAAGGCCAAGAATGTGTTCCTGGAACCCACATGGTGGCATCAGACCCAGTTTCAGGGTATTAAGACAACCTCTTCTGGGTTGTGCACATACATACATGCAGGCAAATACTGATGCACATAAAATAAAAGAATAAATCTTTTTTAAAAACAGAAGTGACCATATTCGATCTTCTACTTACATTTTAATACTGTTATAGACAAAACTTCCAAATTATGGACTATAAGGAGGCTCTTTTCTTAGCGTTCCTCCCACCAGTCTACGTGAGTGACTAGGACTACAGGCATGCATCGCAAAGCCCAGTTTTCTAATTTTTTCTCTTTTTAAGAAAATGCATCTGCCTTGTCTGGCCTCAATAGGAGGGGAAGTGCCTAATCCTGTAGACTTGATGCCCCAGGGAAGGGGGATGTGATTGGTAGGAGGGGGTAGGGGGAGCCCTCTCAGAGGAGGAGGAGGGGGGAGATGGGGAAATAGCTCTGGGGGGGAGACTGGTGGGGGCAACATTTAGGATGTAAATGAGTAAAATAATTTTAAAAAATTAAAAAGAAAACACATGACAAACACATTGTCTTAGTTATTTTTGTATTGGTGTGATAAAACGCATGACCAAAATCAACTTGGGAAGGGTTTATTTCAATTTACAGCTTGTAGTCCATCATCTAGAGAAGTCAGGGAAGAAATGGATACAGAGGCCAAAGAGGAGTGCTGCTTATTGCTCCTCATGACTTGCTCAGCCTGCTTTCTTAGAGTGCCAGGACCACCAGCACAGGGGTGGCACCACCCACAGTGAACTGGGTCCTCCATCAAATATCAAACCAGAGAACATGCTAACGGCTTCCTCTCAGCAGTGTGGTGGGAACATTTTCTCAATTGAGGTTCACTCTTCTAAAAGGTGTGTCAAGTAAGGACACATGCTCCACTATGTTCACAGCTGCCCTATTTATAATAGCCAGAAGCTGGAAAAACCCCAGATGTCCCTCAATAGAGGAATGGATACAGAAAATGTGGTACATTTACACAATGGAGTACTACTCAGCTATTAAAAACAATGAATTTATGAAATTCTTGGGCAAATGGATATATCTGGAGGATATCATCCTGAGTGAGGTAACCCAATCACAAAAGAAGTCACTTGATATGCACTCACTGATAAGTGGATATTAGCCCAGAAACTTAGAATTCCCAAATTTTACAAAACACAAGAAAAGCAAGAAGAAGGAAGACCATCGTGTGGATACTTCATTCCTCCTTAGAATAAGGAACAAAATACCCATGAAAGGATATAAGTACAAAGACAAAATTTAGAGCTAAGATGAAAGGATGGACTATCCAGAGACTACCCCATCCGGGGATCCACCCCATCATCAGCCACCAAACTCAGATACTAATGCACATGCCAGCCAGATTCTGCTGAAGGGACCCTGATATAGTGGCCTCTTGTGAGGCTATGCCAGTGCCTGGCAAACACAGAAGTGGATGCTCACAGTCAGCTATTGGATGGAACACAGGGCCCCCAATAGAGGAGCTAGAGAAAGTACCCAAGAAGCTGAAGGGGGCTGCAACCCTGTAGGTGGAATAACAATATGAACTAACCAGTACCCCCTGAGCTCGAGTCTCCAGCTGCATATATAGCATATAGCAGAAGATGGCCTTTTTGGCCATCATTGGGAAGAGAGGCCCCTTGGTCTTGCAAACTTTATATTACCCAGCACAGGGGAAGGCCAGGGCCAAGTAGTGGGAGTGGGTGGGTAGCGGAGCAGGGGTAGGGGGAGGGTATAGGGAACTTTTGGGATAGCATTTGAAATGTAAATAAAGAAAATATCAAATAAAAAAATATTTTAAAAAAAGAGCACAGAGACCCCAATGGAGGAGCTAGAGAAAGTACCCAAGGAGCTGAAGGGGTCTACAACCCTATAGGTGGAACAACAATATGACTAATCAGTATCCCCTGAGCCTGTGTCTCTAGCTGCATATATAGCAGAAGATGGTCTAGTCAGCCATCGTGGGCAAGAGAGGCCCCTTGGTCTTGCAAACTTTATATGCCCCATACAGGGGAACACCAGGGCCAAGAAGTGGGAGTGGGTGGGCAGGGGAGCAGGGTGGGGGGGGAGGGTAGAGGAGTCATTCAGGATAGCATTTGAAATGTAAATGAAGAAAATATCTAATAAAATAATTTTAAAAAGCCAGCACAGGCATTAACATATTATTGGAGACTTATGAATCTACTACCTGAGTGACTTAAAAAAGACATAGTGTATAAAAATACAGAGATGTTTGCTGCTTTTTAATGTTCCAAGTTTAACATACTCTCAAAATAATTATCCACATCATTTATTCATTTTGTCCTGCATTTACTAAACAAAGAAAATAAAAAATCTCCGATGGGTTAGCTTAGAACTATATTACTAACAAAAGAGAGAGAGAGGAAGAGAGGGAGGGAGAGAATGAATATGAATATGTATCAAATAGAAGTGTTACCAAGATTTTTAAACTGCATAATTTGGAGTAAAAATTAATTATTGTTCATTTGAAATTGCTTCATATTCTCCCTTGTTAATTAATAACATCAGAATTCATCTAATTGATTCTACAGAAATCTTATTCACCAATAGGGTGTATTTATTTCCTGATTTACAACCCACCAAGAACCTTCTAATGTTATGCATCTGTGCAGAATTTTAAGTCCTAAGCCATCCAGCCTGTGGCTCAGAGATCTAGAGTAGAACCAAAAACAACTGATTCGCATGCAGATAGGTACCAGCCCAGTGGTCATCAGAGAGGCTTCTCAGGCAGCTGATGGGGGCAAATGCAGAAACTCACAGCCAAGCATGGGCAGAGCTTGGAGAACCTTGAGAAGAGGGGAAGCAAGGATTGTAGGAGCCAAGGGGCTGGGGAAACCAGGAGAACATGGCTTACAAAATCAACTAAGCAGAGACTAAGCAGCTGTCACAGAGGCTGGATCTGGGCTAGGTCCTGTGCACATATTCTGTGGTTGTTTAGCTTGAGGTTTTATGGGACTCCTAACAGTGGTAGTAGGGCTGTATTTGACTCTTTTGCCTGATCATGGGACCCCTTACCTCTTACTGGGTTGCCTCATCCAGCTCTGATATGAGGGCTTGTGCCTATTTTTATTGCAGCTTGTTTTACTGTGTTCTATTGCTATCACTGGGAGGCCTGCCCTTTCCTGAAGGGAAATGGAGGAGCAGCTTTTGGAAGAGAGAATAGGTGTGTGAGGGGGGATGGGAGGCAGCTGAAAGGAATGAAAGGAGAAGAGGTGCCTTCCAGATGTACTGTATGAGAGAAGAAAATAGAAAGAAAAAAAAAGAATTATAAATTCTTTTAAGTCACACATTTTGGAACTGCATGTAAGTTTGATACTTAATTCTGTTCCATTTTCTGTTTTTTAGTTTTCTGTTTTATTACTTAATGAAGTACTGCAAAAGAGGCTGGTTTATAAGCAACTCAGCTGTTAAAGGCTATAATGGCTTTATTTTTTATTTCATATTTGACATAGCAAGTTTCATAAGGAAAAGATCTACCCTAATATAAATTTACACACACACACACACACACACACACAAAGTGTGTGCAGATAAACCATAAGAAGGTGGAAAATAGAAACGCACCATGTTTCATTTACAGTGAACCTAGGTGTAAACTCCTGGAATCAGAAAAGAGCAATCAATAGGTTTTTATGCAGTTGCCTCTGAAATTTTCCCAAATTCATGTTAGTATGCAAACTAGTGCTGTCAGTATATTGGTCTTGTTTACATGACCATTCTGTTGAACTTTTATGGGTGTAGCTTCCCCATTAAGCCTAGAAATTTCAATTCATCAGCTTTGTAAGAAGTATTTTCATTGCCCTTACTTAACAGACAATGAAGTGGAGGCTCAAAAGGAACTGGCAATCGCAGGGTGATGATGCAGCCCAGCCTGCCAGCAAGGCATGCGCCAGTCAGCACACTATACTCATCAGTGCCTGGCTTAGCCGTGTTTGCCTTGAATATATGGAGACCTGGCGTGTAGAGGTAGCTTACTCCTCTCAGTCATCATTTTGTCAACATATCCTTTAAAATCTAAAATCTATTCCCCTATGAGATAACTGAAATACTACAACTATTTATCTGACCAATTTTGCTTTCTCTACTCAATAAAACTCATAATCTAAAATGCTTATATGTATGTCTTATTTTTGGGAGCACGGATACTTTTAAAATACATTCTATGATTCAGAAAAATTAAAGAGGTTTCTCAGAATAACAAACTCCTTAGTGTATACTTATTTCTCTAACTCCTAAAACGCAGGAATGGTGGTTTATGTCTATGATTCCACATACTCAAAATGCATAGATGCAGGGTCACCATGAGTCCAAGGCCAGCTGAACCACATAGTGAGTTTCAGATCAGTCTGGACTAACGTGTGAGTGACTTTTCTATTATGACTCTCTTTACCTTGACTGACAGGACTAAGATATAAAATTCACTGTTATTAAAATATGAACATGGTTTGTGGAAATGGGAACCAAAAGTGGAATTCTATTATCTAGCAAGCACAGTTAATGAAGCCAAGAGTTACTCTTTCTCTAGTGCAGAATTGTGTTTATTGTTAAAGATATGAAAAATGAAAAAAGGTGTATTGAATAGTTCATTAAAAACCAAGAAATTGATATTATTTTAGATTTAGTGATAACACCAAACTGCTTATGTTAAAGCAAAAATACAGCAAAAACATCTAATATTGCAAGTTTTTAAAGAAAGAAAGAAAGAAAGAAAGAAAGAAAGAAAGAAAGAAAGAAAGAAAGAAAGAAAGAAAGGAAGGAAGAGGGGAGGAGGGAGGGAGGGGAGGGAGGGAGGGAAGGAAGGAGGAAGGGAAAAAACTACAAGAAATATTTCAGAAATCTTAAAGTTATATAAAAAGTATTTTCATAGATATTAAGACATTATTAATTACTTGTAAGATTAACAAAAAGTTTCAAAATAACAACTGTAACTCCAAGTGTGTGCATCCATGTGTGCATGCATGTGTGTGTATGTGTGTTCAGAGAGAAACGATTAGGAGGCCATTCTTTCCTCTCACTGTGTTAGTCCAGGGAATTTAACTCAGGTCATTAGGCTTCGTGGCAACACATTTACCCACTGAGCCATAGGGCTGGCCTCTCAAAATATATTTCTTTCATATTTAGTGTTCTTCTTAGTGAAACATAAATTTTCTTTCTTTGGTCATAAAGTAATTCCTTATTGTACAAAAGAAACTACAGGAAACTAGCAAAGAACAAGATACCCTAATACCTTAATATTTATATCCATTCCTACTATTTAAAATAAGGTTGTTAATATTTAAAATTATGAGGCAAAATTAGCACTGGATAAAATATTCATTTTGGAAAATATTGAAAGGGAATCTATTTTCCATTACAATTATTTTGTTTTCCTCAGTAACTACATTATTTTTCTTAATCATAAAATAAAGTCACTGTTTTTGAAATTTTTTTAATTTCATGTGTATGGCTGTTCTGCCAGCATGTATTTCAGTGTATTACATGCACAAAATGCACATGAAGTTCAGAAGACGACAATGGACCTCCTAGAACTAAAGTTTGTAAGTATTTATACTCCCACTCTGGCATATGCAGTCCTATGGATTTGAATTCAGGGCTCTGTGCATGCTAGGCAAGCATTCTACCAATTGAACTACATCCCTAGCTCTGAAACAGCTTTAACCAGAGAAGAAAAACCCTCACAGGAAAATACACAGAGCTATGCAGCATTGGTCCAGCAGTGTGAGCACTGTGCCCAGACACAGTGTTACTTGAATGTAGGTGATACTGTGCTCAGAAGTCACATTGTCAGATTCCCCACAGCTTGTTCTTTTTATCTCCTTAATACATAGGTCCATCTATCTCAGTCCTAATGATTAGAGAATGGGGAGGATCTGAGAAAAATCCTTTAAGCTAACATTCTCATTTATTTTAAAACATACAACTTATGGTATCTGAAGACTAAATCAGCTTACTAATAATTGAAAAATATATGACAAAATAGTTCAAACTCCATTTTAATAAATGACAGAATTCATATTGCAAAGAAAAATAAGACAATCCCTACTTACTATTGTAACCTTGATGAAAAAAGATTGTTTGAAACATTATTTAATACACGGAAATAAGAAGGCAATCTCTGAATTCATATGTGAATGTCTTAACAACAGCTTGTGGGATATCTTTAATCGCAAATAACTGTTCCTGGGAACCACATCTTCAGATATTGTGGATATTTATGTAACTAAATACATCAAAGTCCAATCCAAAATCTAGGTTTGAAACACCTGTGAACAGGAAAAGACGCTATCTGAGAAAAGCCTCATTCTGACTGGATTAATTCTCTTTCAGCTAGAATTTTTTAGAGTCTTGTGTTAATAACTATGGTAGCAGAAAGGTTAGTCAAACAACAGCTTAAACATCCTGAATACTCTGTATGAAGAAGCCATGCTAAAAACAGTCTATAGTCCTCACATTTTGTAACTGAAGGAACCGGTATCGGATTTTGTCAGTGAGAAAACTGAGGTCTTGACACATTCAGTATCTATCCAAGACCATAGGGCTGCATACATTAATGGGCATACTTTAGTGGGAGCCGAAGCCCTTCATTACTTTATAGCTATAGATATAGAATACAGCATGATTTCTGACTCTCACTAACAACCAAACCAGTAAAGTACTACAAAATACAATACCATGATAGAAGACATGTGCTACCCATTCTTAAAACTTTAAGAGCAGTCTCTAATTACCATCTTATGTAAACACATATTAAAATGTACGAAAAGGAAGTAAATTGCCCAGAGTCTAGAATGTTCTTCACTCGGTTTCTTTCACACTATGATAAAGTTGTGTGTGTGTGTGTGTGTGTGTGTGTGTGTGTTTAATTGTTTCTAACTCTTTGAGAATTTCCAACAACATATTGTAATCCTATTCCTACTCCCATTCTACCCCAAACCCTCCCTGACCCTTATATCCATATATAAATGTAGCTCTCACTCCTCATTAGAAAGTTTCTTTTTGCTGCAAATGGCCATTATAGAAAACCACAACTAGTCCAAGCACAGAGAACAATTGCCTATGGGGTGCTTCCAACTGATCCATTTACAACACAATCCATACGAGGGAGACTCGGGGTGGGGGGGAAGCAAAAATATTTTAGGAGCCAGTAGACCTGGACGTCTGCTTCAAGATTGTATCTTCTTTATTAAAGGTTAAAAAGTCTGTTTTTCACTCTTCCCCTTCAAAGGGTTTCCCTCTTTAAAGAAGGAGGAGGAGGAGGAGGAGGAGGAGGAGGAGGA
>NC_034594.1:133455090-133493652 GCF_900095145.1 Mus pahari
GGAGGAGGAGGAAGAGGAGGAAAGAAAAGAAAAGAAAAGAAAAGAAAAGAAAAGAAAAGAAAAGAAAAGAAAAGAAAAGAAAAGAAAAGAAAAGAAAAGTTCAAAGAGCTTTGAAAAGCTATTCAAGGAAAATCTACCATAAATGATCAAAAAAATTGAGGAAATAGCAGAGGTTCAATTTGATTATAAAGTATGCTGGTAAGGCTGGGCTTAACAGGTTTTAATAAAAGAAGTGTACAAGATCAAAGAAGATGATACTCCATGGAGAAGAAAAAAAAAAAAAACGAGGCAAAGAAGCACTGAAAACATAAATGATGCCCAGAAAATTTTTGAAGAAAAAGCACAGCGAGAGATGCACAGGCCTGGAAGCTTATCTGAACTACAGTGCAGACAGCTCCTCAGCTAAGGCCAGGTATAGACAACTGTGGGATACACTGGCATCAGACACAGGCAAAGCCACCAGAGAAGTGTGCACAAGGATCTGTAATTGGTTGAGTGATCCCGAGTGAATCATTTTTCCTCAGTTCTAGACTGGAAATAATAACTGTAATGTGAGTAACGGCTATAGAGAGGATTAAATGTTAGAATACACATAAAATTCACTGTTAAACCTGGCAGAAACCAATTTAACATTATGAGGAAAATTCAGGAGAGGGAATAACTCCAGAATCCCTGTCCAGACTTTAAACTCCCATGAACACTTATTTTTATTATGTATGTATGTATGTGTGTGTGTGTATGTCTGTGTGGAGGTGTGTGCAGATGAGTGTGGTGCTGCAGGGGTCTGAAGAGGATACCAGCAATCATAGAGAAGCAGTGACAGATGTAACTGCCCCACGGGGTGCTGAGAATGGAACTCAAGTCTCTGTAAGAGTGCTAAGTGCTCTCAATCCCTGAGACACCTTTCCAGCCCCTCTAAGTAAGGTTAAATTAAACAAAACAAAAATGGATTCCTGAATAATACAAGTAATATTGAAGAATTTATTTATCATATTTGAAGAAATAAAAATACTGTTTAAAATGGTACACCTCAATTCATCTATGATATCACTGGCGAACAGGAAACAAGACTCCACACAACCCTCATCTATGAAGTACACAAAAATTTGATTCTGATTTCCCAAGGAACTCTTATTCCTGGAGTTTCAGTAAACTGATACAAAATCTGGTTTTGATATATAGAATACTATTTTATTATTTATTTTAAACCTTTCTTACATATTTAAAAAATATACAGGGGTTCAGAACAACCTTAATAAAGTGACAACATTTCTTTAACAGACTGCTTAAATCAAAACACCAGGGTGCAGACATGGTGGGCTTCTGTGTCAGAGTCATAGGCACGCTTCATTAAATACTTTTCATAAAAGACAAAAGTCTGAAGAAAACTCCTCAGCAGTGTGGTAGAAAGTATCAAACCTCTTCCAGTCAAGAGTTTAGGGTAAAAACACAAGCTGCTCTGCTCACATCCACTTTACTATGGCTGAACCTCAACACCTAACTTATTATTACACTCAGGTAGCACACTAAAAAATAACTTCATCTCTGCATTTGAAAACAGACCATTAGAAAACAAAATACTGACATACCTAACTACTTATTATAATTATACTACATTCCCAGCAACTGTAAGAATGCAGCTTCATCTAATACAAATATCTGAATAACAATGACACAAAAGTATTTTCACTTTAAAGGTAGACCATATATGTTTTCCAATGTTGACACCTTAAACAACATTGATATCTGAATTGTGCTAAGAAAACATCAGGCACAGATCATGTAATATAACATATTTTTTGTAAAAAATATAGAATATCCAAATACATACACCACAAATGAATAATGAACGTGAGAGTGACCTGCCACAGACCTAGGATATCACTGCTGTGTCAGGCTCCTTCTGAAGGGATCCTGGGCAGCACGAAGAGTAATGTATCATCACTGGTGAGGGATCTGCATCTGCATTAGTACTATTGTGGGCTTTATAGAGAAAATTAAAAAGAAAATTCATCATAGCCAAGAGGACTTTACCTTAGGCACCCAAACTAACTTCAAAGGAAAGCTGGTAAAAATGTTTTCAAAATCCACGGAAGTATTAAATACAACCTCCCAGCTGCGAGATTGCTTTGTTTGAAAAATAGCTTGTTTAGCCTCTTGACTGCCTCATACAGAGGATTCTTTCATCAGCTAAGACACTTCTAGAATGTGTCCCACAGGGTTGGAGACAAACTGAAAGAGCAATAGCAGGCGCTGAGAGAAGGGAGAGGAAAGCATATGGCCTTCTACACAGCAGAAAAGATACTGCTCCGTTCTGTTCGTAGTAGAAATCTGGGCTATGGAGATGATGACAAGAACATAGGCACAGGGGTTGTATGACAAATAACAAACAGTAACACTGTGCATCCTCTCTAAAGGCAACACAACTCATGTAGACGGACAAGGCGACACTTGGCCATGGATACATACCAGCACTTCTCATAAAGGGGAGTTAACAAACAGTAACTCCCACAAGTCTAAGGAGTAAGAACAGAGAATAAGACTAGATAGAAGACAGACACACAGGCAGAGAGGACACAGAGAGAGATACCAAGCGGTCTGCTCCTATTTTGTAGACTTGAAGTTCCTCTTCTATCATCAGTGCTGAGGATCAAACACTGAACATATATTCACAAGCTGTAATTCTCTTATAAAATTATTCTTCAAACATCCTTTCCCATTCTTTTTGACTTGCACAAAAGGAAATAAAAAAGATCTTTAATCTCATTCTTCACTTCATGGTCAACTATTCACATAAATATTTCTTTAGGGCAAATTTCCAAATGAATCAAGAATACAATCCAAAACCACTGTCATATTACATTTGATTTACTATGTAATTCTCTTCAAATAGAGCAGGAATTTGCCCGTCTCCTAGGTTTAGGATCTTGTGCTTCCTGATCCTTCACACACACACAAGATGTGCACATTGTTTCAGAAAGCCTTCGGAGGCCAAGGCGGAAAACACTGTTGGAGAGGCTGTATATTACACAGTTACAAAAACTATTGCTGATCGCAAGCCAGGTGGTTAAGAAGGACAGTGTGGGATTGTCCAAGACACGAGAACTTTCTAGAAGAAAGTAAATAATATACGGAAGCCACAGCATGTAAAACACGCTAGTTATCCTAAATAAAACCATGGCGTAGCGACGGTCAGGGCTGTGTCCTGCTTCCCTAGAGGCCTCTACCTCATGGCTAGGGAATCGAGCTCTCCGGTCATTTATCTCTTTGGTGTGCTGCCGGCAAATTTTGAAAATGTGAAAGTAAGTGAAGCAGACAACCAAGGCAGCAGGAGCATAAAGTAAACAAACAATAAAGCAAGTAAAATAGGCACTGGTAAGCCAAGATGTGGCACACCATTCAAAAATGTCACCATGGTAACCAGGTTTGCCCCAGCCAAAAAATGAAGGCAAGAAAATTAGGCAGGAGTAAATCCAAATCATAATAATGCAAATTCTCAGGCGACAAGGAGTGACCAGTTGATTGTAGGATAGAGGCTTGGTTATTGCAAGATATCGATCCACACTGATGCAAGCAAGACACGCCATAGACACGCTTTTTAGAACTGAAATAATATATCCAAACACCTGGCAAGTCAGTGACTCATGGACACCTGTAGAGTAATGAAGAAGGGACAGAGTAGGAACCAAGCAGGTAACTCCAACGAGGAGGTCAGCGTATGCCATGGTCTGTATAAAGTAGCTGGTAGTATAGTGGTGTAACAGTGGAGCACAGTGAAAGACAAAGATGACTGTTAAATTCCCAGAGATGATCAGAAATGTCAGCAAGACAATGACAACTGTCTCAAAGATGCAGACATCCTCCACACTGTAGTGACCAAATCCAAGAGGGCAGGAGTGGTGCTCAGACACATTCACAATGCTACTGCTCATGTTCAGGATCTTCCATTCAGTCCACCTGGATTCATTCATGGCTTGAAATTAAGGGAATTTGCAGCTTTGGCTCCAACAAGCAGGTGCCCGGGCCAGCATCTGTTAAACTCTGCAAACCAGTGTCTCAGAACCTGCTTCAGTAGAAAGTGCCAGTGCCTGTATTACAGCTGAGCATCCCACAGTGTGCTCAGGTCTCTTCATCAGCCTTAGTTCACCAGTGACACATCTCAGCTTTGGGGGATAAGGGAGGAGGGTGAGCTAGAAAGGTGAAAAGAGGTCTCTGGTTAGCTCCCTCCCATGCTTGCAAGCAACTTTTGCAGATACAGGCACTTCTACAGAAAATAGATTTATTAGCTAGTACTATGAAAATTTAAATTTGTAAAAAAAAAAAATCAGGGGAAGAAATGTTTCTCTTAAGAGAAAGTTTCTTAGAAATCAATTAAAATGAGCAATGAAAGAAACATTCCTAAATTGTCTGAGATCTCTTGCTTCTACTGTGATGAGCTGTGATGAAAACCACTCATATTTTATAATTTAAATAATTAAGATCTTTGTTTTAGATGGAAAGCCAAGAAAAAGTTCATATGACAGAGTGTCCTTGGTCTCAGAGGTTCACATCTGATGTGGATGGAAAACTTTAGGAGCCATTTCTCTTACATTTTTAAAAAGGTAAGAACAACAATTCTGTCAAGTCTAATTTCAAAAGATTCATTTGTGTGGATACAATGAAATACACTGGCAGTAAAAGTCAGGCTCCAGATTTCTATATAATGTTTATGAAAATAAAAGGTAATTTCCAGTGGGGAATATATTACACAATGAAATAGTGAGATAACACCTAAAACTAAAAAATAGGGGAAACTTCTGAAGTCCTGATTCTGTATTCGTTCTTTAAACATTTATATGAAAACAGCTTTATACCACCCCAGTTGCTGGTGCTGCTAAGAGCACTGTAATTTATATCTCTTCTATTTCAAAATAAAATCTTGGGTATTAACTTCAGCATCTATAACTGAAAATAACTTTCATTATTTAATATGATATTTCCTTATAGAAAAGCACAATAAAGTGTATAGCTTGAAGTAATTCCTCACACTTGCAACAATGCTCAAATCTCATAAATATAGATGAAATTTAGACCATAATGGAATCCTCCCTGCACACTGAGTACATCTCACTAGAGATGCTGCTGGTATCTGTTTCTAAAGTCTTTCTAGTAGGCTTCATATTCCAATTTGTTAGACCTTTCTTATTTCCATTCGATAACTAACACATTCTATCATTACTTCAACTAAATATTTTTTTTCAACTAAATATTTGAAAGTGGAAAATTACCTTGTTTATTATAGTTGCAGTTATTAACAGCCATATGTTAAGAAAATATCGTGTCTATTCCTGTATTCTATTTTAAGCAAAAGCACAATTAAAACAGGGCCATCAGGTAGTTTGTGAAATAGTCTTGTTTTAAAATACCTCAAAACATCAAGATGGATTTACGTCCTGGACTTTGACATACTGCGGTTGTGGCAGGGCAGAATCCATCCGAAAGGCTTCCAAGGTCAGTCTGGC
Organism: Mus pahari; assembly: GCF_900095145.1. Classification (NCBI taxonomy): domain Eukaryota; kingdom Metazoa; phylum Chordata; class Mammalia; order Rodentia; family Muridae; genus Mus; species Mus pahari. Next base: position 133,460,592 of record NC_034594.1, read on the forward strand.
ACCGTGTTATTTGTCAAAGTCTTTTTCCCAAGTATAAACAATTCAGGGAGTCTCTTGTCACTCTTTCTTGTCACAGCTTTTGAAGAACTAGCATGCACTAGAAATGAAAACCTTTCCTTCAGGTCCAATGTAGCAGCTTAATAGAAAGCATTCTTCTCAAAGTTATTGTCTCGTGCAGCAGCAACACATCATCCGGGCAAGTCCTTTTCTGTCAGCCACGGGATATTCCTCCTTGCACATGCTGAGTTTCACTTATCAGAAAACAGTTCTCGTTATAGGAATAAGGTGATGTTTCTCATGTACATTCACTCTGATAAGCTGTGAGACTGGGTTGCTAGATTCACAAGTCCGATTTACTGTGATGCAGCTATCGGGAAGCTGCCGGGAGATTCTTTACAGTTTCTCAGTCTTGCTGCCTCCACCTGAGCCACTGTCTGCTGCTGCTGCTGCTGCTCCTCCTCCTCCTCCTCCTCCTCCTCCTCCTCCTGAGCTGATGGAGAACTCACCATCAGAAAGGTGACTCGGTCCTCCTGCCCCAATCTACAGCACAGCCAATGGCTACTGCAGCTGAAACTGTCACTAGGTAACAGTTGCCAGGCACATGCAGGCTTATAGACTTACTCTGCAATCTCGAATCAAAACTGACAAAAGAAGACAGTGAAACTGACCAATCCTCATAATATACAAACGGTACTTAAGGACTTGTGGAGGCATTCCCCTTAAAGCATTTGCAGAAATTATTTCTTATGGATAGTACTAGGGAAACAAAACCGGCATATCCCTTTAAACCTTGTAGAGAAACCACCACAAGGTACTATGACATTAAAAGTCAGCAGTAATGTAATACTCTTTGGTACAAAAACCATGAATTGTTAAAAATCATTTAAGTCTCCCATGAACTAAATGATATAACTACTGTTTTTTCACTATAAAATGAACAGTAATATTTTGATTAAAAGTCAGCTAATGGTCTCTTCAGTACCTGCCACACCCACATGAGTGTGCTGAGCTTAGCACTAGGACCTGAACAGCAGATCACCAGGACTGGACCATGACAGTGAAACCTGTCTGAAGAAATACCTGGCTCAAATATGATCTCAGAAGACAGAGAGCATCAGAATAAACAGAAACACTTAGTCTATATGTATCTTACTACACTAAACATGTCAGAGCTAAAGAAATTCATCCCACAGTGCTTGAAATACATATATTTACGTTAGTAGAACAAAGTAAATATTTGCTCAAGTATTTCACATATATTAAAACATTTTGATTTAAGTTTACATGCTACATTCATTTATTTTAAGCCTCTTTCTCATCATTCAATACATTAAAAAAAAAAAAAACCTTCCAAACAAATTATACAATTGTTATAGGATTAAAACAAATCAGGAAAATAAAAATACAAATGGAAGGCAATACTTGTTAAAAACATGTCCTATATGCCAAAATGTTTGCAATGGGCTTTTACACTTTGTTTTTATAGAATTGTTATATCTCAAGCCTGAGATGGCTCAGCAGGTAAAAGTCACTTGTCACGAACCACTGTGACACCCCACCATGACGTTGTGGAAGGACAGAGCAGATTCCCACAGGTTTTCCACTGGCAGTCACATGTGCACCCTAGCACAAGCATGCCAATGGGAGCTAGAGGGTACCTCTCCCTCCCCTTTCCCTCCCCTCTCCCTCCCTCCTTCCCCTCCTTCTCATTTTTCTTATCCTTCTCTTCCCTCTCTCTTCCTTCTCTCTCTTCCCCCATTTAATAAGTTAATACATATAATAAATTGTAAAAGAGTGAATCTCTATGCAACAAGTACAGTAACTGCTCCACAAATGGGCAAAGAGAGAACTTGAGGAGGAAGCATGGCTTGACTCCAACGACACTTAAGACACTGATACTAGAAATGGTTAGAATTGTCATTTCTAACACTGTATCACTAAATCACATCCTCTTCTTTCTACTAATGGCTGCCATTCAGAAACTATGTTAGAAAGCTCTCTGCAGGTTTTGTAAAATGGTTTATAAAACATAGAAAGCCTATTCTGTCCCCCATATTAAATTGTCTTTCTGAAAGACTGTGTTATTTTAAAAATCTTCATGGGTGGAATAAAATACAGAAAGATAGTACACATCTCAACAGAAATATTTATGAGACAAGTTAGAATAGTAAATCTTAAGTTTTAGTTTTGGAAAGTAAATATGTGTAATGCAGATGTTACAAAGTATTATTTTACAGGGAAACATTGTACTTAAACAGTCACCAAACACAGACACTATTGCATATGCCAGAAAGATTTTGCTGAAAGGACCCTGATATAGCTGCCTCTTGTGAGGCTATGCCAGTGCCTGGCAAATACAGAAGTGGATGCTCATAGCCATCTATTGGATGGAACACAGGGCCCCCAATGGAGGAGCTAGAGTACCCAAGGAACTGAAGGGGTCTGCAACACTATAGGAGGAACAACAATATGAACTAACCAGTACACCCACAGAGCTCCTGTCTCTAGCTGCATATATAGCAGAAGATGGCCTAGTCGGTCATCATTGGGAAGTGAGGCCCCTTGGTCTTGCAAACTTTATATGCCCCAGTATAGGGGAACACCAGGGCCAAGAAATGCGAGTGGGTGGATAGGGGAGCAAGGCAGGGGGAGGAGGGCTTAGGGGACTTTCAGGATAGCATTTGAAATGTAAATGAAGGAAATATCTAATAAAAAATTGAAAAAAAAAAAAAAAAAAAACTCTTGTCTCCATTTAGCTGTCTAGTTTCGTTTTCCTTCTAGGTAATTTAGGTTAGACAAACTCTCCACACCTCACCACTGTAAGCCCAGGCTCACTGCACTGCCTGCTGCCTCAGAGTACTTACAATGGCTGCTCAGTGTGCTAGCTACCATCTTTCTCTCATTCAATTCAGTGGCAATCTTTCCAATAACCTTTTCCCCTGGGAAAGCTGTGAGTTCCCACAGAGCACCACACCAGATCCTACACTTGCCATCATTTGTAATTATTTATTTCATTCACTTGTCTTCTTGAGCAAGTTGGAGCCTCATGGGGGACCAACACTTGCTTTGTTCACTATTATATCTAAGTGCCGATTTAATACCACTGGGAACAGAATAGGAGTTTAACAAACACATTTTATCACAATCTTTAAATAATATATATGGAAACAACTAGTACAATCTATGAGGACAAAAAAAATACAGTTTCTATAATGTTAAAATAAACAAACCCACCGAGAATCCCTTGTATAACAAAGACATCCAGGAAGAAGTCAGAAAATATGACCAAATTACAAAGAAAAAAAGTGGATCTCTTCATATATTTGAATATTAAAGAAATAGTAGTAATTACAACTTTCCCTAAATCCAATTCTTTATCAATAGTTAAAATGCTTTAAAAACTTGAGTTTTAGCAAACAACAATGGTTGATTACTTATTTTAAGAAAGCCAACCGCTACTAAATGCAGTTTCAATTATCCTGTAATGTACTATTCAGGATAATGCTGAGGCAACGTGAGCTAAGTGCTAGAAAGCAAATGCTCTAAAAGTGATACACATAATAATCTACTGATAAATGAGCTCTAAACAGCACAGCAAATGTTTATTTTCTTACCATTTCTTTATTGTGAATCAAAAATTAAATATTTAATTAAGTAGAAATAACACAATTTTACTTATGGACACGATAGAGAGAGTCTTCTCAACCTGATAAAGACATATACTTGTAGAGTATTTCACAATGAAATACTGTGAAAATTGACTCCTCCTTCAGAATGGGACTAACAATGCACCATGCACTCCAAGTCTCAGTCAATATAATAAATGAGAAAAGGAAAAGTCGTTCACGAAAGACATAACTGTGTATGTGAGAAATACTAAATTAACTACTCTATACCCATTAAGACATGAGGAAATGAGAATGCTTTGTAAAAATATGAGGTACTTCATTGCTATATACATGTAATAAACATGAAATTAAAATAATAAAACAATAAACCATTTACATTAGGCTCATACAGCAGAATACATGGGTACAGTTAATAAAATCATAATAATATCTCTACTGACAATTACAGAGTGTCACCAAGACAAAGTTAAAGGTTTAAGGAAATGCAGGGATATACCATCATGTTTTTGAAGATGTGCTATCATATAAAAAAAAAAAAACAGGTTCTCACCAGTTTATCTATTGGATACTCATATTAAAATCTAGGCAGGTTCATCTGTAAATCCAACCAAGTGCAGATTATAAAACTTATATGTAAACAAAGAAATTGAGATGACTACAGTAAAACAATCTTCTAAAAGAAAATAAGAAAGAAACTTGGAAGACTGACACAACCTAGTCTCAAGATCCACTTTAAGACCACTGAGACAGCCTAGAAAGCATAGACTACAGACCTGAGGGACAGGAAATGATGCAAAAGCTAAGGTCATAGCTACCGTCAATTGAATCTCAGTAAGATCTCTAAAACAAGCCTGGGCACTAGAAAAATCTCAGCGCCCACTGGGAAATATGAACTAAGGTCACCTCCTCATATGACACCTAAAATTTACTTGTAGGAATAAAATATCTACAGACAAATGTGAATGAAATACAAACAGCTTCCACAAGGAAACACACTAGAGAGATAATATATTCATGGCCCAGAACCAAAGGTTATAAGTTAACAAAAATAATAATGTAAAATATTAATTAAATAATACTCCAAATTTTTTTATCAAAAGGCATCATTAACAAAATCAGCAAACTAAAAGAATGACAGGGATTACAAGCACAACATACACCTAACAAAGGCTGACACTGTAAGTTAATAAAAATATAAATAATCAAAACCTGATAGCAATTGAGATTGAGTACAACTGTGGTTCTCAGAGACTGGCAACAGTTACGGGGAGATGGAAAGATGTTAATTAATGAGTACTACGTGATAACTCCATAGAGGAACTAAGTTTTCTTGTGCTATTGTTGCACAACAAAGTGAGTGCAGATTACTGAAATGTATTTTGCTACTTAATTTTTGGAATTTGAAAAAAAGCATTTTCAAATGTATGCACCACCAAGAAAGGCCAGCTTTTCAAAGACTGCTGGTTATTTCTGGGTAAGTCAAATGGCTCCATTCTACAATGACTAAAACTCTGGACATGCATTTCAAGTAACATAGAAGAAAAAGTCCAAGGTCTCTGAAATCTCATATCTACGAGTTTTCCTTATTTTACACACACACCCAGGTTGGATCAGACTACAACATAATTATATATGACTCAAAGCATCACATAGTACCATGACTATATACAACATTTAGGGATAGGGAGTGAAAGGCGCTTAGTTCAAGTCATTAGTTAAAGGCAAAAATCAAACAATAAGTTTCCAATGTGCTTACTACAGTGGTTAAAATTATCAGACTGGCAATAAAATCTTTTGATAAGATTGCAAAACAACTGAAATTTTTACAGACTGGTGGTGGTAGTATAAAATGGCCAAAACTTAGAAACTGTGACAAACATTTTAAAAATCCTCATGGTATTAAATAAATCTACATTATGGCCCACCCTCTCAATCCAAAAACTGTGCACATACACCCACAAAGTAATGCTAAGATATCAAGTCTTGCACAAAAAATGTTCCAGGTAGCATGTACAAAACTAGATAGTCCAAACTAGAACCAGCATATACATCATCGACAGGTATATACCTGAAGAAACTCTGATTATACACTTATTGTAGCCTGCTACTTAGAGTAACAAAGGAATAAAAATAACAAAAAAAAAAAAAAACACAGATAAACTTAAACACTAACAGCGAAAATCATGCCTCAAAGAGCACACTTTACACAAAGTTCTAAAACATAAAAAAGATTATTTTTTTCTGAATTATAACAAAGTGGCAGCTGGATCAATAGTGTGCTTATGCTCACACATGTGAACATGTGTATACAAGTGTATGTATTCATGGGCAGTCACACAAATTCAAGATTTGTGCAAATAAAAGAACATTCAGTAAGGACAACATTCAGTCTGTAAAATGTGTGGATCGTGTGCATGTATACCTGGCAAAAATAATGACATAAAACACTTAAGCTTTGTGAAAATCATAACCAAAATAACAATGAATGAATGAATCTGTGATTTCACATGCCTACAATGAATGCTCACTTAATATTTGCCTAACAGTGTGTGATCATCACTGTTAACATCAATCAGAACACTGTCTTCCGACATAATCATACCGTAGTATGTGAGTTAAAGACAGTAGGGACAATAGGGGACATAGAGAAAGAACTGTTTAATTTTACAAGTGACTGGATACTAAAATTAATATACATATCCCATTATTTTGACTTTCTATGCATAACATAGAACAATATCTTCTACTTCCTCTTTTAAGTTCCTGTTTGCAATTTCCTAAAGGTATATAATACCTGAAAACAAAGCTTATGATAACTTTTTCTCAAAGTACTCCTCTCTTGGTGTCACAGCTAGTCCTAGACTGCTGGTTATTTCTGGATAAGTGAAATGGCACAATTTTTAGTATGACTAAAACATTGGAATTGCATTTCAAATTACAGGACAAAAAGGTCAAGTTTTCATAAGTCTCATATCTAAGAGGTTTCCTTATTTTATGGACTAGTTCATCCGAAAATTAGATTATTTAGTACAATTTTTAAATGAAATCTTAACAAAATTAATATTAGCTCAGAGAAAGGAGATGAAATGGTCATTTTCCTTCAAATTTTATACAGTACAATCATAGTGGGAAAGGGTAACCATATAACATCTCTTGGGGATAAAAAAGTATACAAAACTGTATGGACACAGATGTGCAAACATCACATTTTAAATAACAGGTTAACATTAAAGGAAAGAAATGTTCATTTTACCTCATTTTTAATTGAAAGGAAGTTTTCCATTATAAAAAAATTTGCTATTTTTTTGAGATATCTTATTGTTATGGCAACTGACATGCTAAAAATAATAAAGAAATATCAAAGTTGTTATAGCAACTAGAATTTTAAAGAGCCATGAAGTGTAGAATAATCAAACCTTAACTTGGCTTGAAATGCAGCATCTATGACTCAGGTTTGAGAAAGAAAGCCTGAAATATGCATCCTCTTTACAAACTGTTTCTAGAATTTAATTTAAAAAAACAAACAAACAAAATCTTGAGGTATAGCTTGAAGTACCATTTCTACATTACTTAATCCAGTAATACTCCACATGTATCCATCAGTATGGATTCAGTAGTCCTACAGACTGCAAAATCCCATGAATAAGCAGGAGATTATCATGGAATCAAGGTCCAATAACTGAGCACAATTGTTTGTACAGAATCTGAATTTTCTGGTCTTCTAACTTGTTCTTTACCATAAGTCCTCAAAGTGCCATTGTAGAATACACTAAAGGTTAAAAATACCTACTTATTGCAAAGCTGTGCCCAGATTCATCTAATTAGAGGTCTGCTAGATTAGAAAATTACTGAAGTTCTATCAAATACTAGACATTCATTGTTCAATGTTCTGGCATCCCGTCTACCTCACAAAGGGAACATTCATTAGAGTTTCATAAGTACTGGTGAGGGATCTGAAGGATTCAAACTGGGAAGTAACAGAAATTCATGTCTTTTCATAGAGATGGACATACTGAGGGATAAAAACAGATTTATGCATTTCTGTTGCAAAATCAAAAGCCCTTAGTTTCATTTGTTCCTTCCTAATCAAATAACCAATATTTATCAACAAATGTAGCAACACATGTTATTACCACAGTGCATTTCCTCAGCACTCTGGAACCAATGCCAACTCTCGAGAAGCACACTTCTATCAACATCACTGCATCCTTCCGCTGGGTTTATACCCTTTAACACGTTTGGAGATTTGTTTGTTGGTTTGTTTTGGGTACACCCTATCCAAATAATTGTTCTATCTTATAAGTTAATAAAGGACACTTGACAAATACACACAGGCTTGTTCCTCACATCAAGCCAGGGAAAGCTGCAGAACTTGGGGATTTCTTCTTGTTGCATAGACCACAAATCTTTGCAATTCTGTAAAATGATAATTCCTTGGAAAAGACAAATTCACTTCTCTCAACGACCTAACCCAGTAATTAATAGCACTAGCCATGATCACTATCATTATAATTCTGATACAATTCTATTAACTTCATAATCTATCATTATAATTCTAATACAATTCTATTAACTTCACAAAATAACATAAATTATATGTAGCCCTTCAGAGCAATGATTTCAAAATTCTGCAGTATTTTCTTTTGCTATTTTCAAGTATTTCTACTTTTTTTGAGAATTTCATTCATATATACAATGTATGTTGATCATATCCACTCTCCTCTCCCAACTCCTTACCCAACATATTCCTCTTCCAACTTCACATAGTCTTTTTAATTCATTATTTTTGTGCATATGAGTATGTGTATTTGTTAGCCTGCTAGTTTAGTTAGTTTATGTGCACCACACGTATTCAGGAGCCTGCAGAAGCCAGAAGACATTGAATCCTCTGAAACTAGACTTTTACAATGGTTGTGAGTTTTCATACGGGTTAGGGGACCCAAATCCAAGTCTTCTGGAAGAGCAATAAAATCTCTTATCCATTGAACAATCTCCCAGCAAACTTCTACTTCTTAATAACAAACTCAATCAAAACAGTTTTACTGTGAGAACTCAAATAAATATGGGTCATCCATGCAGCACGGGAAGTTTACCAGTGACCATACCTACCTCAAAAAAAAAAAGTGTTTCTCTTCTAGCACCAACTCCTAACAGATCAACTAGGTGTGGGGCCACCTGAGGACTTCTAAAGTAGTGATGGATTTTGAGTTTTGCAGACCCTTGAGCAGGTAACCTCCACTGCTGAGAATTCATGAATGAAATGACCTACCATTTCCTGAAAATAGGATTTTCAGCTACTCATATTCTTCTGCTCCCTCTTCTATAATATTTCTTAAACCTTGAGTTAGTAGAGCATATTAATGTCCCATTTTGGGATATGTTACATTCTCAGCACTGTGAGCAGTTATGAGTCTCTGTGTTAACTACTGTCCGGCTTTGCATTGTCCTTAATACCTTTGTACTTATATCATGTAACAAAATATTACATTTCCTATCTTTTATAAAGAATTTAGAACACTCAAAATTACCACAAAGAATCTAATATTAAGTGTATTAAGTGCTTAAGTTATTTCACAAAATAAAAGCAAATTATTCAATAATTTGATTATTTTTAACTATATTCATTTATATTCATACAGTGATTGAAGGATTAATGTAATAATTGTTGGCCTTTTAAACTTGTCAATACTATATATAAACTGCCTCTTTATATGCAGACATTACATTTTCATAGTATTTCTCAAAGTGGATCAGAAATATTCTTTGTATTACCTTGAGTAATTGTTTTCTACAATAATCTAAAAGTCTTATTAGAAGTATGTTCTGGTAATCTAGCTGCTCATTCATAACAAATTGTTATACAATGGTGGTGACAACATTTGTTAAATTATTATGTTTAGAAACAAATACTTCTTAATTTGAAAACATAGCATAAAGATAAAAATAAATATTGTATAAAGGTGAGGTTATATTGTCCACAATCATACTATATACAAAGCTTTTGGAGTGGATTGGAAAAATGTTTGGGGAAAACTGAGCCATCTGAAGATGCATAGCCTCATAAACATGCCAAGGCACACACAGACAAGCAAACAAACTAAAGAAATTACCCATACAACAAGTTAGTTCTGGAAACTACTCATAATATGAAATGAATATGAAAAATACATATTTTAATTTTTATAATTTACATCTACTAGCTTCACTGTGGTCATCAGAGTTAAAAGTATGGAGTTTACATTTAATTAATTTTGATGCATTTATGCAATGCTGAAATAGTCAACAATGATGTGATTATTATTCAAAGTTGGAAACCTTGTCTCATATATTGATATTAAGAAGATCATTTCTGATAATGATGATGAAATACTCCAGCAGTCAATACAAGTTAAGAGTGAAAACCTTGTCACATATATTGATATTAAGAAGATCATTTCTGATAATGATGATGAAATACTCCAGCAGTCAATACAAGTTAACAGTGAAAGCACCACCGAAGAGAAACTAAAGAAACGAATCAAATGTTGAGTCTACTATGTCCACTAAGCTTCTAGAAATACCCAATTACATCATTATGAAAAGATAGAAAAGATAATTATAAGAAAAAAAGCATACCTTAAAAATCATAAGATGTCTCTTCAAACATACATTCTCATACCAACTCACTAAAGGTTTTTTTTTTTTTTTTCCAGAAGGAAGTGGTATTAAGAGATTAACATTAGGTCTCATTATATAAACTTGACTGGGATAACAAGGCTCGCTTCCAACTCCCTGCAGTCTTCCTGCTTCTGTCTCCTGAAGGCTGGGATTATAGTCACACAACACCATGCTTAGTTTAAAAGAATATCTTCACTGGTAACATCTTAATCTCTTCCTCAAATATCTTCATCTTTTAATTAATGCCTTCAACAACAAGCACTGTGCCTAGCACATAATAAAGGTTAGTGATATGTGATAAAAAGTTAAGGGTAACAGGATTTGTGTTTCTTTCTGGTTAATTAACAACACACACACACACACACACACACACACACACACTTTGTAAAGCATGGGTCTCAATAAGTATCAGAAGCAACTGTGGCTTAAAATTACCATTTAGTTAAAGCTTTTTCAGAAAAAAAATTAAATACTGTATTTTTCCCCCATTTTTGACCCATGCTATGAAGAATGAGAAACCAACAAATCAACTGAAATGACCTACATCTGCCAGAACATTCTTTCTTTCTCTCTAGGCACTTTTAAAGCTAAGTGGCTAAAGTGATTAAGTAGCCAAGAGAACAACTCAGAACATTGAACCTTTGACAGAAATCACTTTGAAGAGTCAGAAATTGAGAACAGAAAGAATAAACTTATGATGCTGTCCTAAGGCATGTCTGAAAGGAGAAATGTATGTTGCTAAGCAGGAAAAAGCCTGGTAAGAAAATACCTCTATTCAGAAAGGACTGTGATCAAAGGAGAAATGTGATCAAAAGCCAGTGTAGAAGAATGAGATAGAATATACACTCGGGTACTTTTTGACCCACTGAATAGAACGTGGTAAACAAACAGAATGACTAGGTTAGGGCTATGGACATAACTGAAATGAATCATCACACACATATAGGTAAACATATGTATGCATAGCCACGGGGTTAGATGTTAATATTATCTAACCTTTCATGCTAACTTCAAAACTAAAATACTCTAAATGTTCTCATGTGATGACTATGAACAAGATGCTTTCATACCTGACTTCCCTATTTACATTGCTTTACCTTCATTTATGTGCAAACTATCCAGGTTTTATAAGCATTATAAAATACAAGATGATTTATAGCAACAAGTCACTAAAATGTTAAATCTTTTTTTTTAAAATGGTTCATTGTTTTGTTCAAGGAAAAGTACCTTCCTTGGTTAAAAGTAGATTTTTCATATAATTCCCATAGGACTTATAAAAGAGATGTGTAATAAGGTGATAGAATTCTGTATTCAAAGATCAAACACTAATATCAAGTTACATACAACTAACATTTACAACAGGAAAGAACACACAATATCTATTAAATATCCGATATACTGAAGTTGCTTATACTAAATTATATAAATCAACTTTTGGTTTTTCTGCTTAATTACATATTAAGAATTTGTGGTACTATATGTATGGAAAATTATCAGGAATATAGAATTGGTAAATAGAATTTACAGCAGAATGTTTGGTTAGACTAAGTTTCTGCATTGGGCCCAGCAGACCTAACTATTCTGGAGTATCTCATGCTAAAGCTTGAAGTTAACAATGCTAAACCTAAGTTGTTAGGTGACCCTGGAGAAAGACAGCTGAAAGACAAATTTCTAACAGGACAGTTTTAGTTGACACAGTACGAAGTCTGCTCTATCCTTTATAAGGGAAGTGTTTCAAGATGAAAACGTCACATCCTGCTCTATGTTTCTGTACTCTTCAGCTCTCTGCTGCCTATAAGGCCAAGCTCCTTGGTGCAGCAAATCAGAATGTGTACACTATTGAAATTGTGAGGGGTTGCCAGAAGCTATAACTACAAATAAAAGCCAATTAAGGTGTTGAAAGCAAATTTATTGTACTTTTGTCTTCTGAAAATATTAACCCTAAATTGTCAGTGATCTTCTTGAGACAAAGGTATGAATTAAAAACATTAGTGATGAAAGAAAACTCTAGACAGCACTTCTCAGATAGCTTTGCTGTGACTTTATATTTATTTGTATACAGCTCTAATCATTTAAATGCTTGATTTAGAAATACTATCCCAGTACCAAAAAAAAAAAAAAAAAAAAGGCAGCAAAAATATAAGGCATTCTAATTCTAGTAATGAGTTGGAATGACATTTTGCTTAATAACTCCTTTTATAAATGCACCGCCCAAGCTGAATGTCATTGTGTGACTATTTATAATTTAGAGCTTTCTGTCAAGATGATTTTATGCCCTGACATGGCACTGAGTAGGTTGGGAACAGCTGTATGCCCCAAAGGAAAATGAAATTACTGGTGTTGTGCAAGAGCAAAGGTATTAAACAAGCAGTGTTTCTTAAGAGAGTTTCATGAAAATATATTGGCTAATTGATTGCAACATGCAAGAAAATTAGGCCATTCAAGCAATAATAATTACAATAAACATTCAATCAATAGTTTCCTCCAGGTAGATGAAATTTAATTATAAAAATAATTCAAATTTTTAGAACTTCTTAATAATCTAGCAAATTAGTTTATTAAAATATATAGTATTGCAATTAAATATTTTATCTGTATGCAAGATAAGTATTAAAATTTTAAGAAATAATTTGAAAATCCATTTACCTAGTTGCCCTGAAATGTCTTTATATATTTAAACTTTTACTTTGTAAAATATAGGTTTAAAAACATGAAAAGAATCAAGATAAATGGTAAATTATTAGGTAATAGTTATGTTTCATTTATGGAAAATACTTATCTAAACCCCACTGCTAAGAAAAGACGGTAGGCAGGTAGTCTGTTCTTGTTTTGTTGTACTTATAGTTACAAAAATCTATTAGAAGACAAATACTGTATCTACCCAACTTGTTCCTAATAATTTTCAAATTTGTCTTTAAAATATATATTGGCAGAGAATGTTAAATACATATCACATCTCAGTCAAATAGCACTAGAATTAGAAGAGAAAAGTTCAAGTTCACTTGTTAATGGATTAAAGAGAGGACGTCACAGCTTCTCCCAGGCCTCATTGCCTATGTTTCAGAAAGAGACGCTAACCATCTCAAGCAAGATATAGCGACATAAGTGTACACTGTATACCTTTTTAAACAGTTTTCTTGAAGCTTCAGAAATTAAAGCAAGTTCTCTCTCTGTAAACTGATTCTCATTGCCCCAGGAGAGGCTATGTAAGTTGGGGGGGGGGGTGGGCAACAGTCCTGCCCAAATAAAAAGCCAATGAAACACAACAATGGCCAGCAGAGTAAGATATCCCCAATGGTGTAATAGTAGCACTTGCATCTTGGGGTAACAACATCTGTCTGAACTTAATGCCTGCTCAATAGGGAGGAAACATAAATCTAATCAACTCCCCATGGCTGGTAAGGTCATGAACCTTAGAAGAGGAACTACCACGGCCACCTTTCCAAACCAATACAATTTCCAACTGTAAAGAAGGCATAATAAGCAATGAATGGCTTCTGAGAGGGGCAAAATCAATCTTCTCCAGGAGTGAGACCACTCTTAAAAGGTTAACCAATTCCAAGTGTTCAGCCAGGAACACAGATACAGACTAGCAGCACTAAATAGTCTCAGCTGTGTGTGTTTGTGTGCGTGTGTGCGTTGGGTGGGTGGGGGGAGGTAGACAGTTCAAATTTAAGGCTAGCCTGGGATACACAGAAATCTCAAGACCACTCACTAATGGCAAATACCTGGCCAGACATCTTGGATACCCACCCCCTTTTAGTGGATAACTAAACTAATAGTTTAAAAACAACAATTCCTAAAACCCATGGAAGGTTTTCATTCACAAGAATAAGAGGTGTGAATGTCACAGGGCAGGGAAACAAACACTAAAGACACAGCAGCTGCAAACTATTGAATAAGAACAACATACATTATCTATCTGTTAGGCCAGCCAAATCTCATGTAGAACAGTCAGTGTGTGTACAAATTCCAAGAAGAAACTCATCATGATAAAAAACATTCTAAAGCAGTGATTCATAGCCTACACATTTCAAATAGTACTCAGCAAATAATAATGTTCCATACCAAGAAAAACTGGAAAATCCTCTTCTCTATAACAAGGATGATTTGACCACTTTCCAGTGCTTAAATTAAAAATATTTCTGGATATTTAATTCAATAAAAACTTGGATTCCAATTATGTACTATAATTTTATGACAATAATACCAACAAAATGTTAACGATACAAGTAGGAGATGTGCCATAAATGATGGTATATACAAGTTGATAAAATGTGTTAAAGATCAGAATTCATTGTGTTCTTTCATACTAACAATGGATTTCGAGATGATCACTGCACTGCACATTCCTAACATTACTCAGCACCTTTCTAATGTTTTTGTGTTCTATACAGGAAACAAAAAGCCATCCGCCACCTAGGATTGGCTTTACTATAATTACTTGAGGGGATACATAGCTTAACTGGCCTACATTCATGTTTTTAATGTATATGGTAAAGGCTGGTAGAGATGTCAGCTGGTGATATGAGAGCATGTGAACCTTGGATTTCCAAATCCCAAGTGAAAAGCCCGGCGTGGTGTATTCCTATAACCCCCAGGGCTTGGGAAGCCACCAGGCTGATCACTCGGGCTCACTGGCCTGGGATCTAGGTAGTTGGCAAGCTGCAGGGTCAGAGAGAGACCATGTCACAAAAAACTAAAATTGAGAGAATAATCAAGGAAGAGATCCAGTGTTGATTTCTGGACATTTGTCTGTCTCCCACACAGAAATACAAATGAACATGATATTGATATACAAAAAAGTATCCTAAAAATACATTTTGTTATGTTGACAAAAACAATTTAATGAACAGAAAACACAGAACAAAATTTAAATCATGGAAGAAAGAGAGCTTAAATTTTACTAATTTAAATTACATGTAGACAATGGACTATTAGTAATCTCTCAGAGCCTCAAATTATGACAAAGGCTATATTCTCAGGTGGTGGTTTGCCCTCCACAGCTCATATATTTGAATGCCTAGTCATCAGAGAGTGGCACTATATGAAAAGGATTAGGACCCATGGCCTTGTTAGAAGAAGTATGCTACTAGGAGTAAGCTTTGAGGGTTCAAAAGCCCATTCCAGTCTCAAGTCTTTCCCATCCCCAAACCCAACCCATGACTCAGCTACTGTCCCAGTGCCACACCTAAATGCTGCCACCCTCCCTGCCATGATGATAATGGAATGAACCTCTGAAATTGTAAGCAAGCCCCCAATTAAATCTTTTTTTTTTTCACAAGAGTTGCCATGGTCATGGTGTCTCTTTACAGCAATAGAACAGTGACTAAGACATTTCACCATGTAGGAAGCCTTGATTTATAACAACACTAAAACCAATAGTGAGTTTATCAGTAGCATATCAGAGAAAAAATATTTTATATATATATTATATATATTTTATATATCTATATATAAAATATATGCTATATATAATAAATCATATTCAAAATAGGCTCCAAAAAGTGGGCATACATTTTTTTCATTCATTGTTCAGTAAACTCTTTCTTGAAAGCCTAAACAAATACATGCTTTTCTGACAAAATATGCTGTTTTTCTTTTAGAAACCTGGCAGCTGATTTGTTAGATCTTTGGGTTTAGCCTACATATTCAAAAATATTTTTTCCTTTTCTGAAAAGAAAGTTGGATTCTAAGCATATGCTACACATAAATCAAAAGTTATAGCAACACTTCATCATCATCTTTATTTAAATCACCTACAGAAGTTGTTCTGAAATTAGTTGGAAGGGTGTAGCAGAAGACAGAATGTAACTTTTACAGAATAGCAATCTATACTAGAAAAGGGCAATGTGAAGTAGGTAGGAGGGAAGGAGAAGGAGGAAGGAGAGGTACAGAAAATCAATTTTTAAAAACTTGAAAAGAATTCAAAATGGTTTGATGGCGAAGTGATTAAAATATACGTGTTCATGGTGTATTTTCATCCTACCCAAATCACATTACTCAGTATTTAAATAGCTCTTTTGACTCCGAATACTTATAAATTGGGTGGGGTATTTTTTATATTCTCTTCCATTTCATTTATTATTATTGTTATTATTATTTTATTTTATTATTTTATTTTGATTTGTTTTTTTTTTTTTCAAGACAGGGTTTCTCTGTGTAGCCCTGGCTGTCCTAGAACTCACTTTGTAGACCAGGCTGGCCTCGAACTCAGACATCTGCCTGCCTCTGCCTCCCGAGTGCTGGGATTAAAGGCGTACGCCACCACGCCTGGCTTCATTTATTATTTTTAATGAAAATATAATATAACTTTTTCTTTCCTTCCTCTAGCCCCTCCAATGTTCCTTCATTCCAAAGTTTCCAATGTCCCCTACTCTCAACTGATAAATCTTAATAAGGTGACTGATTTGAAGTTTAGGCACATAAAATTTGAAAATATAAGCCCATTCAGCTTAAAACTAAGAAAAGACTCTTTTACCTATGATACATTATTCAGACAAGAATAAAAACGAAAAAATACAAAGTATGTTAAGAAACATTGTCAATAAATTCATCTACATTCACTATTTGTTGAATCAATAAATTGACAATTGCTTCCTACAATGTAAAATGTGGCTTAAAAATATAATGGAAAATATTGTTAAAATAATCATAAAGGTAAATTAATTATTTATATATCCAACCAGAGAGTGATTCAGTCAACATCTCCCTTGAACCCCTCCCAAAGCAGAAGTCCAGAAAGGAAGCTATAGAAGAGAGTTCCTAAAAACTGTGATAAAGATGCTGAAATGTAGCTCCTCACAGTTGATGACTTCTGGCAGGGAAATGGGGAAGGACTCAGTTTTCCCTAAGGGGCTGGTCACTGGTAATCTGATCACAGTCCAGTGAATATCCTAGCAACACAATTGGGACTTGGTATATTTTCTCAGGGGTAGAACACTAGAGTGGGAAGGTCGACTTGGAAGGAATGAAATCAAGTGTGATTGTGGTGCACTGTATAAAATACCTAAATAATTAATAAAAATACTATGTTGGGGGAAGCGAATATGGTTAGTATTGAAGAAAACACAAAAAATTTGAGATTATAGCTTCAATGCCTACGATTATTACTCTATAACCTATAAAAATATACTATTACATCTAAAACTTGAGGTATAAAATTACCTTGCTCATCTCAGATGATTAATCTTAAATAATAATACAAGGTAAGACTTATTTATTAAACATTTTAAACAATCAATTATGTTAAAAATACCACTATTTTTACCAATTATGAAGGAAAATTAAAGTAAATAATCATCAGAAAAGAATGATTACATAGCTAATTTAAGATTAGTTTTATTACAGTTGTATATCCTTGAACCTAATTAGAAAATAAGATATAGAACTAAACAGATAATTCTCAAAAGAGAAAATGCAAATGCCTGAGAAATGCTTTGAGAAATGTTTAACATCCTTAGTCATCAGAGAACACAATTCAAAACTACTTTGAGACTTCATCTTATATCCACCAGAATGGCAAAGATCAAAAAACCTAGTTAGTGATAATTCATTCTGGCAAGGATATGGGGTAAGTAGATGAGTGTAATGGAAACACTCATCCATTATTTTACTGGTGGGAGTGCAAACTTGTACGAGAATGGAAATCAGAGTGGTGGTTCCTCAAGTAGATGGGAATTGTTCTACCTCAACATCCATCCATACCACTTTGGAACATATACCCCAATCCTCACCCCCCCTCAAAAAAAAAAAAAGGTTCATCCTAGCACAGATATACAGATATATTTGCTCAACCACATTTATTCCTTCTCTAATATATTTATATAATAGCCATAATTAGAAAAAAAACTAGTAGACTGGGATAAAGAAAATGGGGTGCATTTATACAATGGAGTATAAATTAGCTGTTTAAGAAATAAAATCATGAAATTCACAGGTAAATAAAGAAAACTAGAAAAAAAATCATCCTGAATGAGGTATCCCAGATCCAGAAAGAGAAAAATGGTACATAGTCGGTCATATGTAGATTTTATCTGTTAAGTCAATAAGCAAGCTACAATCCATAGAACCACAGAGGTTGTTTGCAGAGTAATGTACTAGGAAGGAACATATTTCCCTAGAAAGGTAAAGTGAATAGATCTTTATAGATTGATGGGGTGTGGGGTTGGAATGGGAGGATCAAGTAGAAAGAGGGGAGGAAGAGGGTATGAGGGACAGCTAAAATTAAGAGCCATAAAAGAGTAAAAGGTTTAAAAATATATACATATATGAAGAAGATCTAAATGAAATTGCCAAATAATGAGGGAGACAGTCCCAACTGACCATCTCTTGTCACCAAATGAAGCTTCTAGTACCAGAAAAGGGATACATTGTATTGAGTTGTTGGCCAAAGGGATCCCATAGGAACCCCCAAATAACCTGGGCTGTTGCCAAGACAACAGGTTGCTTTCCAGACAGCAACAATTACATAAACTCACTAAACATGAAGAATTCAAGCTACTGCCTACATACACAGCCTTCACACCTATGTGCTAGCATCTTTGGTGCAGGGATGTACTCAGCATGCTACAAAGTAGAATGTAAAACACCAGTCATGAACCCTTTGATCTACAATGGTGTTTTGTTGAAAGGTAAGCTAATGCAGTGGTGGCACAAAGCCAGTGGGAGTTAACCAACCAATATCTGGTTTAACCTAAGGCCCACTCTAGAGATGGAACCAATACCCAACATTGCTTGGGTGACCAAGAACCTGAGACTGGATATCCAAAGACCTAATGTAAAACAAAACACTACTCATCTCTTAAAAACAAGAAACCAAACCACTTTGCAACAAAATGAGTTCTAATGACATTTTACTGTACTCATACATCAGTTCCTTCCTCATCCATTGTCAGAGATGTTTCCTTCTGCAGTAAATGGGAACATATCTAGAGACCCGCAAACATTATGTAGAGTCAGACAACTTGAAACACTCAGCCCTAAATGGGATGTCTCCATCAAAAACCTCTCCTCAGGGCTAAGGGAACCCCACAAAGAGGAGGCAGAAAGAGTGTCTTTCACATATACATTATGGCTTCAAATTTAGTGGATATTTTGTGACTCCTGAGTATGCAAGCAAGTGGATCTCTATTTCTCTTGGGCTTTTTCCCTTTTTTGTATTTGTTTTGTCCAATTTTGATGTGTTGATTTTTATATTATATTATTATCTCCTATAGCCTGTTTGTTTTCTAATGAGAGACAGAGAAGGGTTGAATCCAGATGAGTGGATGTGTGGAAGAACTGGGAGGAGTAGAGGGAGGGGACACTATAATCATAATATATTTTATGTGAGAAATCAATTTTCAATAAAAGCAAAAAGTTAAAAGAATTTTAAAATGAAAATAACCTTATAAAATATGAAAAACTGTGGATATAAATTACTATTATTACTTTTATCTCTTTTCTTTAAATACTGAATGCTGGGCTGGGCGTGGTAGCACACGCCTTTAATCCCAGCACTTGGGAGACAGAGGCAGGCAGATTTCTGAGTTCGAGGCCAGACTGGTCTACAGAGTGAGTTCCAGGACAGTCAGAGCTACACAGAGAAACCCTGTCTCGAAAAACCAAACCAAAACAAAACAAAACACCCAAAAAAACAAAACAACAAAAAACATAAACAAAAACAAAATACCCTGAATGCTGGCCAAATGTTTAAAACCATTTGTCTGAACATTATTAGTTCTTATTATTATAGTACAAAAAAGTTAGCTCTCAATCCACAAACAGGAAAGGTATTCAATAGGCAACTTTTATAATATACAAGTCCCAAATTTTGAAGAAACAAACAAACAAAAAATACATTGCAAAATAAAAAGAGGGTTCTTGCTAAAAGGCAATTAAAAATGTCAGCATAGAAACAGAACAGCAAGCTGAACGTAGAATTCTTCTTAGTGTGGATCCATGCATCTGAGCAGGCTACATAACCACAATACCAGTTCTGGAATGCTAACATACTTCCAAGACCTTACAAAAGGATAGAAGGCAATAGAAAATGGTCTTTAGAATGCTGAAAGCAAAATTGTCAAATCATTAAGTTTATATCCGGTGAAAATGTCCTTTAAGAACAAACATTTTCAAATAAAGAAAAGCAAAATAAGGTATTTATGAATAAACTTGAATCATAAGAAACGTTAAAGAAGAATTTTAAACTCAACAGCAATAATAGCAGAGAAAAAAAAAATGATCTTCGAGAATGGATAAAGAGCATCAAAACCAGCAAAACTAAAGTCTGTATCTTGTTCTTAATCTAAAATAATAAAAGGCTTTCAAGAATTCTTTAGTTGCAAAATTACCAATATAATTAAGAAAGGAGTTCATGGGCTGATCAAAGACCATTTAGACCCTCCTGCAGAAGGCTCTTGTCCAGACCTCTAGCCACAGCAGATGTGACAGATACAGCCCATGATGAAACTCAAGTGTAACCTAAAAATCCACATTCTTTCCAAATATATCATGTCACACTTCAAATGAAAAAAAAAAGCAGAAAGTATTTTCTTGTTGTGTGGTACTGAAGAAGATGAAACTTGGGTTATTATACATTTTGTTCTGAAAGAAATAAACGACCTAAAGATATTTTTACATCATTACTTTGGCATAATTCACCCATACATGAAAAAAAAATAATTCTTGTTAATAAAGAACTACTTCCTCAAAAAGTGTTTAAGGCTCCAGCCCACAAACCCAAACCCTCACTAGGTGCTCAAACAAAACCAAATAACATAAAACACTAAAATGCATTTTAAGAATGACAATGTAAATCTACTTCCCTTGCCTACTTTGGAATACTGGTAATCCCCTGAAAGGTAAGTTGCATTTCTGAGCCTCCTCCAGATAACATCAAGTCTTGTGTTCTCTAAACCAACAGTGTAGACTAGGATACAACATATCCAAGAATCAAACCACTATACTTAGTATCAGTGATCAAAGTGATCATAAAGTCGGAGCTTATTTTCTTTTTGAGAGTAGTTTCTCAAGCACAATACAAAGACACTGTTTAAACTAATGTATTTGTTATTTGTTATGTGACACTTCATTCCACAGCAAAAGCACTGGTGAGGTTCTCCTAGAGGACTGTTAACCACAATACTTTTTTCTATACATTCTACCCCACTTTGAATTTTCAGGGGCCGGGAGGTAGGACTCCAATAGCCTTATACTCTGTGTTAAGCTACTGTTGCCATCATATATGTTAAAGTAATGTGGTTGTCTCTTCTGCTAAAGGCTTTTTCTCTCAATATACCATGACAAAAGGAATGGGAAAGAAGACTTATTTTCCTAGGGAAAACAAAAACAAAACAAAATGAAAATACCTTACACTATGGTTTTAAATGTGATGCGTTGAGCAATATTATCAATAAAGGTTAATGGAAGTAAAAGTTACCTTGGGCTGCATAAAGGCCTTGCTACTTAGATTCCTAAAAGCCTCTATATATTTTGAGAGCTAAAGGAGAAGCCTGAAGCCAAATGAAATTAGACAGCCAAAACCCAGGAGAAAAAAAAAATCATTCCACCCTTCTTTTTCCTTTGAATCTCTGGCTATCCTTCCTATTTTCCACAGTTAAAGGGCAAGTATCAGGTGACTTAAGTGCTACATAAAATATACATTTAAAAATAGTAACTTAAACCTTATAAGACAACAATCTTTGGCCTGTTTCTAACGGCCATCAGCTTGTATTAATCTGCGTAATACATTTTCGGGACAAGGTCTTCAGATGCTGGTTCAGATCGGGCCTCCATTCAGTCCTCCTACCCTCCTATCTCAGCCTCCCAGATTCTGGGATTGTGTGCAGTAGCTACACATCCAGTATGAGTGTTCCTGAAGCATACACTATAACTTTAAATAAAGTTGTATACCTGGGTAGTTAAGTTACCCAAATTAGCAAAAAATTCACAAACCTATTGTTCAAAGGAAATAAAAATAACCTGGAGAGGTGCCAACCTGAGCAAACGTGGCAGCTGTGGGACTCAGGCTGTATTTAGCACCTTGCTTCCATCATACATGTGTATATAAAAGGCTGACTGCTCAAACAGGAACTTTGTTTAACAAACTACACTTTTAATAGACCTATATCTAACTGTTAAAAGCAACTACCTTATCAGTCACAACACTGCAACGACTAAATGTGTTATGGAATTTATAAACATCATATTGTGTCATAATAGCAATCATTTGCATATGATTTATCACCTCAAATGACAACTAATTTGAAATAATTACATAAAATTTAAATTCCCCAAAGGGACATAATTCAGATTTCCTTCAAAAAAATGTGCTTAGAATACATTAGAAGCAACTGAGTCAAGATGCAAAGCTGGGGAGAATATGAAGTCTTACAGTCTCTACTGAGAGTAAACTTTCTAGTTCTTTCTTTTCTAATTCATTAAACTATTACTCATTCAAAATGACACATCTTAGGGCAACCCCATAGGAAGACCAGCAGTCTCAACTAACCTGGACCCCTGAGATCTCTCAAACACTAAGCCACCAACCAGGCACCATACACCAGCTGAGATGAGGCCCCAACACATATACAGCAAAGGACTGCCTGGTCTGACCTCAGTGAAAGAAGATGCACCTAACCTGGGACTTGAGGCCCCAGGGTGTAGGAAGGCCTGGTGGGGTTGGAGGGACATCCTGTTGGAGATGGTGGAGGAGGAATGGGATAAGGAACTGTTGGAGGGCAAACTGGGAGGGGACCATTAAAAAAAAAGATTAACTTTTTTAAAAAAAGAAAAAAATGTGAAAAAAAATCACACATCTTACTAGGTCAAATCTCAAACGATAAAAGATAACATTGACAAAAGCAATGCTTAGAACGACTATGAATCTCTCACAACTTATTTATGTTTAAACGTTCATTTGGTAAATTAAGAAGATGATGTAAGTAATCATAAAAACAAATCTGCCTGGAAAATAATACATATAACAAATATAGCACATATACACTCTTGTGAAATCAAAACATTCTTTCTCAAATAATAATCCTCAAGCCATCACTATTATGCAATCAGAAATGTCAGGGTAATTAAAATAAATAAATACATTGCAAGTTGCTAGAATTTCAACTTTGAAATTGCATAATAAATTTATATATTTGCATACAGTTAAATATATTCACAAACATATTCAACAAACCGATTTTCTAAATAGCAGAGATATTTCCAGGATTTAAAAAAACAAAACAAAACAGTAAGTTTAAAAGTTAAAAAAACCTTCCAGTTCAACCAATCTTGTCTAATTCCAAAATCATTGTTTTCATGTAAATTTATAACTCTTCCATAGACTTTTTGATATCCAAGTTTATTACTATAAATAAAGTCTGCTAAAAATATTTCATTTTCTCTTTCAAAAGGGACAGACATTGTTAAAAGAACAGTGCTAGAAACAGAAGTGCACATATCCAGGTTCATAGTTCCCGTCTGTGAAATACCCAGAGCGGGCAACTGATGAGCAGTTTCCTTTTTAATTAGACTCATTTCCTGATTAATTAGTCCCAGAATACTTAATGCAAGCCTCCTCTGTGCCACTGGGACCCAGCTCTGATTCTCCTCACAGTAATAAACATTACCTATTCCCTAGAACTAAGTTCAGTCTATTTTCGCTTACATAAGAAAAGATCTTTTCACCGAATTGACTTAATGCATCCAAAGTCCAATATCAAGAGGTATATCTTGAGCTGCTACAGGGAAAAAAGATGTGTGTGTTATCTAGGAGAAATTTCCCAATCTTAATGATAGGTTGTAATATAGTTCATGCAGAAATAATTTTAAAAACTATATATGTAAAGATCAATCCTTTTCAGATTTGGAGTTCTGATTTTTGACTGATTGGCTTAAATTTTTGCTCTGCAGTACTATAACTGCAAAGCCTTCAAGGCACATGCCAGAAAAACAATTCAGCCACCTCCATCCTCTGCCCTCAGCCACCTCTGTGAACAAGGGCCAGATCTAGGAAAGTAAATGAAACTCGTATTTTACAAACATACTCAAATACTCTGCAAACACTGAACTTTGAAATCCAGTGGAATACAATTCAACTACTAAGAATGAGGCCATCATGAGTTTTGCAGGCAAACAGCTGGAACTAGAAAATATCATCCTGAGTTGGGTAACTTAGACCCAAAAGACATGCATGGTATATACTCACTAATAAGTGGATATTGGCCAAAAAAGTACAGAATACCTAGGATAAAACTGACAGAACTCAAGAATGTATCAAGGGCTGGTGAGATGGCTCAGTAAGAGCACCCGACTGCTCTTCTGAAGGTCCAGAGTTCAAATCCCAGCAACCACATGGTGGCTCATAACCATCCATAACAAGTTCTGACGCCCTCTTCTGGAGTATCTGAAGACAGCTACAGTGTACTTACATATAATAAATAAATAAATAAATCTTTAAAAAAAAAAAAAAGAAGAAGAAGAAGAAAAGAATGTTATCAAGCAAAAAGGCCTAAGTGAGGATGCTTCAATCTCACTTAGGGGGGAAAAGAAAATAATCATGGGAGGCAGAGGGAGGGAGGGACCTAGATGGGAGAGGAGAGGTGGAGGTGAAAAGGGGAAAAACATGATCAGGTATGGGGGGCGGGGGTAGACAGGAGAGAAGCTCTGGGGGCCAGCAGAATGAATAGAAATATGCAACCTCAGGGGTGGGTGGGAGGGGAGGGTCCCTCTAAAAAGTACTATAGACCTTGGAGGTGAGAGATTCTCAGGACTCAAAGGGAAGGGACCTTAGATGAAATGCCAACAGTGGGGAGAGGGAACTTGTAGAAGTCACCTCCAGTAGAAAGACAGGGCACCAAGTGGAGGGATGAGGTTGCCATCCCACAGTCAAAAGCTCTGACCTAGAACTGTTCCTGTCTAAAAGAACTACAGGGACAAAAATGGAGAAGACAGGGAAAGGTGGTACAGTAACTGGCCCTACCTGGGATCCATCTCATGGGTGGTGGGAGGGAAAGCACTAAGGCCTGACACTGTTACTGATACTATGTTGTGCTTACAGACAGGAGCCTAACATGGTTGTCTTCTGAGAGGCCCAACCAGCAGCAGACTAAGACAGAAGCAGATACTCACACCCAACGATTGGACTGAAGTCCGGGACTCCTGTGGTTGAATTTGGGGAAGGATTAAAAAAAATGAAGGGGAGGGCAACCCTATAAGAAGACTAGCAATCTCACTGAGCCACCAACCAGGCAGCATACAGAAGCTGTTCTGAGCCCCCCACCTCCACCCCATGCCTGGTCTGGTGGCCTCAGTGGGAGATTACCTCAAGAGAGCTTGAGGTCCCAAGGAGTGGGGAGGTCTGGCGGGGGGTGGGGGTGGGAGAATGGGAGGGGACATCCTCTTGGAAACAAGGGGGAGGAGGAATGGGAAGAGGAACTGTAGGAGGGGGACTGGAAGGGGGCAATGGCTGGACTTTTATAAAAATTATAGGGATTTAAAAAAGAAAAAAGAAAAAAGAAAAAATCTGAAGGTCTTGTAAAGTAAGAAACAAGAAAAATTAGTCACTATAAAATAAAAACTTATTTAGAATACCTAAATATGAATTACATAGATTAGAAAAATTAGGAGTTTTCCATCCACAACCTTCATTCTACTTTTACATATTAAGACTGGAAAAATTTTTAAAGAGTCAAATGAAACTTGTTCCTTTTTAACATTGGTTTTGCAGATATCAAGGTAAAAGCTTCACAGTGCTGTCTTCAAAAAAAATTAGTCATCTATTAAAAGATTAAGCAGTTTCCATAAACATGTCAAAGATCAGCCTCGTACCGGGTAGAAGTGATTGAATTCTTCTGACACCAGGAACAATTAAAGTTCTCTCTTAGGGAAGAGGTACGCATACCCATGACATTCTAACTCAGGAACAGAGATGTTCTGAACAATTGCTACCTTCTCTTTCTATCACTCAGAAACAAAAATGATTGCATGTAAAAATGAAATACCATGTGCCCATTAGAAACATAACTGATAAATTAGCTGTGGGTCTAGATAACAAACAGTAAATATAGGGGGAGCAACTAAACAACTAATACTAATCTGCAATTTTGGGTTTTTCTCTACTTTTCTATTGTTGAGATTATATTATAAACACAACATTTCTCCCTTCCCTATGCTCACTCCAAACCCTTACCT
Organism: Mus pahari; assembly: GCF_900095145.1. Lineage (NCBI taxonomy): Eukaryota > Metazoa > Chordata > Mammalia > Rodentia > Muridae > Mus > Mus pahari. The sequence continues at coordinate 133,487,051 of NC_034594.1, forward strand.
AGAGCCCCCTTTGTTCTATTACAAATTCATAGCCATTTTTTTCGGTAACTGTCACTATCACATTTTATTGGCAGAGAGTACACATTTGTAGATCAAAGGACAACTGGCAGGACTAAGTTCTCTCTTTGAACCACTGAACTTAAGTCATCAGGCTTGACAGCAAGTCCCTTTACCCACTAAGTCTCCTAACTGTCCTGAGAATTCCAACAAATTCTTATGGTATAAATAATACATAAAGTTATATATTGAGTACATTATAATATCTAACTTAAAATAATCTAAAAAATACTAGATAAAGAACGTATTAGTTAATTCAAAGCCACTTTGTGGAATACAACTTAAAAATAAAGTGAATCATAACCAAATATGACATTTATAGAGAATCTGTCTAAAGAAGCTGAAAACAATTTCACAGAAAAATTACATTTTTCTAAGTTCCAAATCATACTAAATGTATTTATTATCCCCTTGGATTTTTCACTTATTTTATTTATATTTATTTTTCTATTCATAGGAAAAAGAAAGCAGAACCTGAAAAGTTAGTTTGTTATAAAATAAATTCATATTGTGAGTATTTCTGTACAAATAAAAATTATATAATCAATAAAATGAATTATAATAGAGACCACTGAAAAATTTAAAAAGATCACTTTTCTTTTTGTAATATTGTATCAGCTTACAAAGAACCAGGCTATGGAATTTACAAATTGAGTGTCACTGTTTTTCTCCAATGCTCTTCCTCCAGGTCCTTCTCCCCTGTCTTGTGTCATCCCTTTAGTTGCCTCATCTCTATTTTCATGTCACCTCCCCACCCTTCTCAACACTTGTTCCCCTCTTGTGGTCTCCTATCTAGTTCCATAGACGAAGTCAACTCTCAATGACCAGTTCTGTATCTGGGGCACTTCAATCAATCACCTATGTTCTAAAACTTGGAAGTCTTCTATGCAACAACTCAAATTTATAAGTTCATGTGGTATATGTGCATACATGTGTGAGTTCTGGCACATTTGTTAGTGTTTGTAGGAGCATGTCACATAATGTGGAGGGGACGACATTGGATTGGTGTTTGAGTTCAACACTGTTAGAGACTGGATCCAATTCCTTGTTAGAAACAAGATCCAATTCCTCTTGTTTTTAGACTTTTTATTATTTCTGTTGTATCTTTCTTATTTTCTTATTAATTATGAAGAACTAACTTATCAAGTTTAATTCAGTTTGTTCTTCCACATACTTATCGATGACCAATGCCAGGTTCTAGGGATATAGAATAGAAAAAGGGGGAGAGATATTCATAATGGCACAACCTATCTTGACTGATCAAAACCTAACTGGAAGCCCTGCAACTAAAAAGAAAAATATCAGCGAAAATATGAAATTACGTAAATGTAAGACTCTAAGTAGAGCTGTAGAGAAGGCTCACTGGAAAAGCACGAGTCCAAGGAGTACCAGAGGTTGAATCCTCAGAGGCCATACAGAGCTGGCCTTGGGGAAATTGCATTTATAATTCCAGTATCCCTATTGTGATATGGGAAGCAGAAACAGAACATTGTTAGGAAGTCTGCAGGCTGGCAGAGTGTTTGCACAGCAAACAATATCAGAGACTCCAGTCTCTAACAATGTTGAAATCAAACACCAATCCAATGTTGTCCCCTTCACATTATGTGACGTGCTCCTACAAACACTAACAAATGTGCAGGAACTCACACATGCATGAATATATATGACATGTGCACATATCACACACACATAAAGACAAAAGCTATAAATAATGAAAACCACTTTTTATGATAGCACTATGGATATCTAATAAAGAAAATAGAAGATTAGAAAGAAGGACCAAGTAAAGAAACAAAGAAATAAATAAAAAAAAAAAAAGATGCTGAAAAAGAGCTTCCTGAAACATTCAAAGAGGCTGCAAAAGTGAACAGTCCAAAGCACAAGCAGAGATGGGATGCTGCTGTGTGGGTTACACGGTAGATTTTCAGTGCCTGCCACTTGAGTCTCTGCACCTGTCCCCTTTCACCTTGGCCCTAGCTAATCTAAACAGAGATTTAGCCAAAGCAAGACCCCAGCCACAAAACCCTCACTAGACCACACTGTATAAACAGGCATAAAATTGCTCTAAAATATTATTACAGCCAATTGAGTTAGTGAGCTCCAAGAATAAGATAAAAATTTTTTGAATATTGGTGAGGTTTAAAAAGAGTACTGTCACTTTCCTTTGCTCTTTCATTATCCTTATAAATATAGCTATGCTACCTACCAATATAGACTGTAATATGCTAGACTGAACTTGACTTGAGAATATCAAAGCCTTCCTTCAAAAGACTAAATACATATTCTAATGTAAAATTAGAAAAGTTTCCTTCATTTCTCAAGGACAATGTTTAAAGGAAAGCAAAGCTTACTATAGTGGCTCATGCCTGTAATCTCAGCACTTGGGATGCAGAGGCAAGAGGTCTCCTCTCAGTTTTATGATAGTGTTGACTTCAAAGCAGGACCTTGTCTTAAAAGAAAAAAAACTATAAATGACCTTAAAGAAACTGTATTTATTACTAGTAATTGACTATACCAGTAATTCCATCAAAATAATAAGGGTTTTTTTCTTCTTTGCCTTTTCCAATTCAGTTTATTTTATAAGAAAATACCATATCTGTAATTTTCATGGTGCTGACTAATTTTAAAATAAAGACATGTACAGATTAATTGTACGGTCATCATATTATGCTTCCTGTCGTTCAGATGACTCAGCTCTGAAGAAGACCCACTTCACCATCAACGCTGCCAGAAAAGTATTGAACATGACCAGAAAGAAAACGACAATGTAAGACATTTGCCACACTTAGAATTTCTCTCAGTCGCAGACTGAAGGTGAAATAGGAAAGTTTAGCCAATGACTTCCACATGGTTAACAGCTCTATTTATGTGAGGATATGATAGAGTGGACACAGGAAGTAGACTGGTGGGGTCCACCTAACAAAATGGATTTACACTACACAGCAATGTCTACTGTCAAGTGGGCAATTTGTGCTTCCTAACTACTGAACTGAAATGGATAGTCAACTAATATTCAACTCTAGTTTCCTAGACCTGTCGTGGTACAAGTTATAGCTGGAGAATGGACGGAGGGTCACAGAAATGCAACATTTCATTATCATATCTCCTAAAAATCAGAGTTCTTTCTTCATTTCCTCTTTTTAATAAGGCTTTTTTTATTATTATTTCAGGCATGTATACAATGTTTTTATCATATTATAACCTCTCTTTGGTTTTTTTAAAATGAATATAAACTGGTTGTGATATCTGTTTAATATTATTTCCAGTAACATGAAAAATGTCCTCCTGGTACCATTCTGATTACTTCAGAGTGGTTTTCTTCTCTTCTGCTAGACCTCTGACCCCCATATCCTGAAAACCCTGAAGCTAATTTTAAGTAAGGAGGAAAAGAAAAAACATGCATTTCATTAATTTACATAATAAAATCTTGTTCAAGCATTTTTACAAAGATGTCTTAAATTGCTAACATCTCTAAACATACATTAACATTTCTTTTTTTTTTTTTTTTTTTTTAACATCATGGACATTTTTTTTTTTTTTGAAATTTATGGTATTCGTATTTATTTTTTTTTTTTTATTATTTTCTTTATTTACATTTCAAATGCTATCCCGAAAGATTCCCATACCCCTCCCCCCACGGTGCACCTAAAATATATGAATTCTTTTGTCTTCCTGTGAGACTCCTTTGTTCCTACTGGTTACATCACTCAGTCTGAGGGCTCGTGCCTAGTCTGACTGTATCTTGTTATGCCGTGCTTGGTAGATATTCCTGGGAGGCCTGTTCTTTCTGAAGGGAAAGGGAGGAGAAGTAGATCTTGGAAAGAGGGGAAGAAGAGTGAGGGAGAATGGAAGGAGTGGAGGGAAAATTACAGTCAAGATGTATTGAAAACAGAGAATGAAAAATAATTTCTAAAATCAAAAAATAAATCATATCTTAAAATTCCCAGGGAAACATAAAAGAAGTATTTCCCTTGCAGCTCTCCTGAAAGGCAAATGTCTATTACTACAGTAGCTCTTCACCAAGGAAGCAGACAAGGACAGAGTCTACTGAGAAATGTTCTACGAGTTATGGCTGGGGCTAGAAGGATGTCTCAATCGTCAGTAGTATTTGATGATCATGGAGAGGATCTGGATGGCATTCCTAGGACACACACAAGGGTTCAAAGCTGTTTCCATTTCCAGGGAACATGAATGTCTCTCCTGAAATCTATCCACAGGTGCCAGGCAGTCATGTGGTACACAGCCACACATGCAAGTGAATCAGTTGTACACATAAAAATAATGTTTTGTTTTTAATTTATAAATAATTACTGCTAAAGAGTAAGCAGGGAAACTAGTTGAGGTGGCTAGTCCTGGTTGTCAACTTGACTCTATCTGGAATGAACTACATTCCAGAATTGGAAGGCTCACCTGTGATCCTAATCCAGAGACTGGGAGGTTCAAGTTTCTCACCTGGATCTTGGCATGGAGATCTTGAGGCATAGCGACTATGAATCCCAGGAGACTAAGGCAGGGAAATCTCTGAGTTCAAGATCATCTGGGACGAAGCAAGTCCCAGATACAGGTGTGGTGGCACTCACCTTTATTCTGGGTCACACCCTCTGCTGGAGACCTCCGTAGGGACATCGGAAGAAGGGAGACTCTTCTTCACCTGCTTGCCGTGTGGGACTCAGCAACTGCTAGAACCGTGAACTTGCATCTATAGCTGCCGCTGACCACGGTTGGGGAGCTGGACTATAGACTGTAAGTCATCAACAAATTCCCTTACTATATAGAGACTACCCATAAATTCTGTGACTCTAGAGAACCCTAATACACTAGTATTTCTTATACTTACAGGTTTTTATACATACAGACACCACAACAGATGAAAGATAAGCAAAGACCTTAGGAGATGGACCATCCAGAGACTGCCCCACCCAGGGGTCCATCCTATAATCAGTCACCAAACACAGACACTATTGCATATGCCAGCAAGAACTTGCTGAAAGGACCCTGATATAGCTATCTCTTGTGAGGCTATGCCAGTGCCTGGAAAATATAGAAGTGGATGCCCACAGTCAGCTATAAGATAGAACACAGAGACCCCAATGGAGGAGCTAGAGAAATTACCCAAGGAACTGAAGGGGTCTGCAACCCTATAGGTGGAACAACAATATGAACTAATAAATACCCACAGAGCTCGTGTCTCTAGCTGCATATATAGCAAAACATGGCTTAGTCAGCCATCGTTGGGAAGAGAGGCCCCTTGGTCTTGCAACCTTTATATGCCCCATACAGGGGAACACCAGGGCCAAAAAGTGGGAGTGAGTGGGCAGGGGAGCAGGGTGAGAGAAGGGTATAGGGGACATTCAGAATAGCATTTGAAATGTAAATGAAGAAAATATCTAATAAAATAACTTTTAAAAAAGAATTATAATTTTTTTAAAAAAAGGAAATTTCTTTTAAACGATGCAGTAAAAAATAAATATTGTAACCGGGCAGTGGTGGCCCATACCTTTAATCCCAGCACTTGGGAGGCAGAGTCAGGCAGACTTCTGAGTTCAAGGTCAGCCTGGTCTACAGAGTGAGTTCCAGGACAGCCAGGGCTATACAGACAACAAACCTTGTCTCAAAAAAACTAAAAGAAAAAGAAAAAGAAAAAAAGAAAAGAAATACTATGCAAATGTATAATTATGTAACAAGAAACCTTTATCCATTTTATACAAAACAAACAAACAAAAAAGACAGAGAGAGAAATTAAATGGCATTGTCTAGCAAAACTATTTCACTAATTCTTATTCCTTTTATAACTTCCAACATTTACATGTTCTAGGAATTAAATAATATAACACAATTAATATTCTTTATTCTCTTCCCCACCATATTTAATTCATTAATAACTAGTAGACTGTAAAGAACTGAAAAAATTTTTAAGTGGCTTAATGAAACTTATGGCTTTGTCAGGAGTGTGGTGGAATAAATAACCCTGGTACTTATAATACGATCACTATAAATCAGCTAAACCAATTTCTCTCTATTAGGGACTTAACATCATACAAGATTGGCATGTAATTAGCAGCATTCTGAATTCTTAGTGAAATCTACTGTTCGGTGTTATTTGCCTAACAAGCTACACAGGACTCATAAAAAGTAAACTCTAGGGTGCACTGCCAGGGAGAGGGCGAACTGGAGAAGCATCACAGCTTCTGGGAAAGATCCCCTTTCTGGTTCCAGTAGTCCAGCACCTTTCTAGCCCGAGGAGAGGTGTCTGCTCAGGAGCAGTCTCAAGGCCTGAGCCAGAAGGAGAACCATCTTTGCTCTGGTGCACACCCAGTCTGCCATAGCAAGAGTGTGGAACTCAGAAGCTACATAGCTTCGGGACAGACAGAAGTAACCTACCTTCTGGGACAGACCCTGTTTCGGGCTCCAGAAATTTGGGCACCTTCCTTGCCAGAGGAAAGGTGGCCACCTGTGAGGGCTCTGTCTGCCAGAGCAGGTGAGAGAGTCATATTGTGTCCAGGGTCCCTCAGTGGCTAGTCTGTGCAGGTGAGTGAATAAACTGC
>NC_034594.1:133493663-133517960 GCF_900095145.1 Mus pahari
GGTAGGGGAGTATGGGGGGGGGGAGGGAGTATAGGGAACTTTCGGGATAGCATTTGAAATGTAAATAAAGAAAATAAAAAAAAAGAAAATAATAAAAAAGTAACCTCTGTTATAAATAAATAAATAAAAAGTTCCTGACAAAATGAAATGAAGCTTCATTTATTAAAACTTGCCAAACAAAAGGCTTCATAAATTGATTATTCAATCCAATATTTAATAAATGTTATTGAATCATAAGAAAAATACCAATTTAAATACTTTCCTTTAGAATTTACCGGATTATAATTATAGTATATTTTGCTAGAGTCATTTTTTTCTTTAGCTAGTCATTTTATGAAAAGCCATCTACAAAAATAGAATACAGGAGAACAGAGGGAAAGCAGGCTTTACTCTGCATAGTATCAATGCTGTGGCAGCAATAAACAATGAGGCTTTATCCACACACACAGTGATCAAAAAAGCAACGTACATAACATGCTCATAGAGAATTCCACTCTTTTGCTTGCTTTTTGTTTGTTTGTCTGGTTTTGTTTGTTTGTTTTTTTAACTTAATTTTCCAAAGAGGATTTTTTGCATCAATAATTTATATAATATTGTGCAACTATTTCCTATTTTGACCTGTGATACAGGTTTTTAAAAGATGCCAAGTTTACTATGTCCAGTTTTCTGAGGAACCACCAGACTGATTTCCAGAGTGGTTGTACAAGCTTGCAATCCCACCAGCAATGGAGGAGTGTTCCTATCCAGTAATACCTCTTCTGGGCATATACCCAGAAGATCTTTCAACTGGTAATAAGGACACATGTTCTACTATGTTCATAGCAGCCTTATTTATAATAGCCAGAAGCTGGAAAGAACCCAGATGTCTCTCAATAGAGGAATGGATACAGAAACTGTGGTACATTTACAGAATGGAGTACTACTCAGCTATTAACAACAATGAATTCATGAAATTCTTGAGCAAATGGATGTATCTGGAGGATATCATCCTTAGTGAGGTAACCCGATCACAAAAGAAGTCACTAGATATGTACTCACTGATAAGTGGATATTAGTCCAGAAACTTAGAATTCCCAAGATACATTTTGCAAAACACAGGAAAACCAAGAAGGAAAACCATCGCGTGGCTACTTCATTTCTCCTTAGAATAAGGAACAAAATACCCATAAAAGGATATAGATACAGAGACAAAATTTAAAGTTAATATGAAAGGATGGACTATCCAGAGACTACCCCACCCGGGGATCCATCCCATCATCAGCCACCAAACCAAGATGCCAGCAAGATTCTGCTGAAGGGACCCTGATATAGTGGTCTCTTGTGAGGCTATGCCAGTGCTTGGCAAACACAGAAGTGGATGCTCATAGTCAGCTATTGGATGGAACACAGGGTCCCCAGTGGAGGAGCTAGGGAAAGTACCCAAGGAGCTGAAGGGGGCTGCAACCCTATAGGTGGAACAACAATATGAACTAACAAGTGCCCCCTGAGCTCGTGTCTCTAGCTGCATATGTAGCAGAAGATGGCCTAGTTAGTAGTCCCTCATTAGGAAGAGAGGCCCCTTGGTCTTGCAAACTTTATATGACCCAGCACAGGGAAATGCCAGGGCCAAGAAGTGGGAGTTGGTTGGTAGGGGAGCAGGGGTTTGGGGGACAGTATAGGGAACTTTTGGGATAGCATTTGAAATGCAAATAAAGAAAATATCTAAGAAAAAATGCCAAGTTTATAAAACTGAAATGACCCTTTATAACTCTGCATGTTTTTATTTCAATAAGTAACTGATATTTTTTTTTTGTTAAATGACTTAAAATATCAATCTACATCACCATCCTATCACAATACCTGGTATACAATATGTACCCAAGCATTTTTTGGATAGGCACTGGAAGTTACTAGTTAAATTCCAGTACATTGGCCCTAAATGGTCTATTAAATATTTCCTTGTGACATTACCTTGATATGATATTCACTTTGAGTTCATTATATGCATTAGTTCTAATGCAAATCAACTGGTACTGAGTTCCTCTTAATTAAGAAGGAACAAGGTCTGACCATGAATAAAGGATGTAGCTGGACAATTTGAGTGGGCATGGGGGAAGGAAAAAACCCAGGTTAAGTCATTAAAAGGCAGAAGAATTATTCCATAAACCACTTCTTAATGGCACCGCTCCTCCTAACCCACTCAGATATAATACTCAGGTTACTACCACTGACACTGCCTCCCCTGTGGGATTATCCCTGGTTCACTCAAACAATAAAGTTATTTCATCCTCTGTATTCCACACAGACAAGGTAATAACCACAGGAAAAGGGATTGGGATCCACACATAGTGAAGCATACCTCTAACTTCAACTACTTTGGAAGTAAAACAGGACAATAACAAAATTTGGGGCCAGAATGGAAAACTAAGTGAGATCATAAATAAAAATAAAGTAAAAATGGGTTGGTATGTTAATTAAAATGCTTATTAACATGGGTACAAGCTCTACTATCATAAAAGAAAAAGGGGAAGAGAAAAGTGGTAGAAAGAAAGGAAGGAAGCAAAAGAAAGTGAGGGGGCAGGAAAGCAGAAGGGAGAATACACCATGGATGGTTGATCATTGTTATCAACTTGACAGGATTTAGAATCCCCATGGAAACTACTTCTGCATGTGGCTGTACATGTCTCTAGAGAAGTTTATTTAAGACAGGACCTGCCCTGAATGGGGAGCTGCTCCAGTGTATAGGCTAGAGTCAATGACTGACTTTACAATGGACTAGAGCTGACCACCAGTACTCATCTCTGCTGTGTGCATGTGGGTACAACGGGACCATTGCCTCCTGCTTTGCCTCACATGATTTACCTACCATGTTTGTTTTGGCTTATAACTCTAGTTTCTGTTCACTTAACATAAAACTACCCAGAACGAGAGCAAACACGTTAATGTATATCTCTACAAAGAAGACATGAATAAGTGGCCGGCAAGAAATTTGGAAGATTTAAAAAACAAATCATTAAGGAAAGGCAAATAAAAAATCAGAGGTACAAATTCATATACATTTGAGTAGCTACAATCAAATAATAGTATTGACCAGGATGTAAAAAATACAGAACTTTCATATAAAATGGTTTGGCAGCTGTCCAAAACCATTGGGCACTTTCCTATAAAATATATTACTCAGCAATTTCAATCAAGAAAACTAAAAACATACATTCATACAAAAACTTGCACAAAAATGCAGCGGCATTACTCAAAGTAACCAAAAAGTAGAATCAACTGATAATTATATATAAGGAAACATGTAAGAGATATCCATCCAATAGAATGCTATTCAGGTATACGAAGGGACGACATATCACAAATGCTACAATATGAATGAATGCTGGAAATACAGTACCAGGTGAAATAACATTGTATGTTGTACAGACCTAAGGATATGCTCAAAGAGCCAAATCCACAAAGACAGAAAATAAGTACATTAATATTTGCCTGAGAATGAAGGGGGGGGCAGCTGGAGATTATGTGTTTCTTCTCACGGTGATGAGTGTTGCACAAAGTTTGTTAGATTCCCACTGAGAATTATAACAACACTGCAAATATAAAAAGAATATATTGGATTATATATTTCTAATTAAGTAAAATCATGAATTTTGTTTAGTTTTCAGTATAACAAGAAAAAGGGTGAATTCATTAGTGAATGCAGGAGTTGTGCATATGGCTCTGTTCGTAGACTAGCTGTCACAGATGCATAAAGCCCTAGATTTAATCCCAGTATCATGTAAATGGAAAATGCTGACACATACCTATAACTCTAGCACTGCAAATGCAAAAGCAAGAAGGTCAAGATGTCAAGTCCATCCTTGGCTACAGAGACTTTATGCTCAGTTTGAGATACTTGAGAACCCATTTTTAAATGGATGCAATGAGTACTTCCTTTGTATTCCTAAATGAAGCTATATTTTTCATTATTATTTCTTCTGTGTGTGTGTGTGTGTGTGTGTGTGTGTGTGTGAGAGAGAGAGAGAGAGAGAGAGAGAGAGAGAGAGAGAGAGAGAGAGACTGACTGAGAATGGGTGAGCACATGCTAGAAGTACAGCATACATGGAACACATGTGGAGGTCTGTAATCAACTAACTTTGTGTCTTGAATTCTCCCCTGGCAACTTTACATGGGTTCTGAGGTTCAAATTTAGGTAGCCAGGCTTGACCACTAAGCATCTTTAGCAGCTGAGTAATTTTACCAGTTCCAAATCTGTTTGTCTTTAGGAGTGTTTTTCAGGGAATATCTTTTGACTTTATGATATACTGAACTTGTATAATTACTGAAGCAATAATACATAAAATCACTACCAAGTTAAGTTTTGGCCTTCCAATTGTCCATGACATTCATCATTAGAGGTGGGGATGAATCTGACACTCCATATTATAATCCAATCAGCTGGTAGTCACACAGGTGCTTGTGGTAAAACTATGTGATGTAAACTTATCTAGCATATACAATAACATAGAAGCATATGGTGCTGCTGATGTCCAGTACTACCATTATCATTACCATCACACTCCTTATTGTTCGTGGTGGATAACATATTGATAAGGATGGTAAGAAAGCAAAGAAAGCAGAGGTGAATCCTGAGTACTTACTATATGATAAGCATTTCATCACTTTAATTTGCATAATCCCAGCAGCAGCTATGACCATGCCTAATCTATAAATACCAGAGGCTCATAAGATCAAAACTCTCTTCCAAAGAGATGTGTGATTCAAATTCACAAAACAAATTCTTTGAAAGAAACAGTACTTGTCTATTTATGTATATGTACTTTTATTACAAAATATTCATCTAGGGGTAAAAAAAACAAGAATTCAAGTAGTAGGAGAAAAGCTAATGACTATGTCATTTCTGAAAGAGTATCGATTAGCTGTGCTGTGGTTTTAATGTACTGATCCCATCTATAAAAGCAGAAACTTACAATCTAGTATCTGTTATTAAAAACTAATTAGAAGATTTGATCAACTGTAGCATACATGTCATATAATTATAGAAACTGCATATACAATCCTGCAAGAAGATATAACATTCAAATTGTCCTAAAATATACACAGCCTCCCCCACAACAAATGGCTCAGACTATGGGAAAACGTGACTATTACTCAGTGTCTTCTCATGCCAGCAATTAGGATTTCATCCTGATTCCAGAAGCTTTGAATTCTATTTGCTTGTTTCTATAGAGGCGATAGGGCGGATATGCTCTGAGATCACCTCAAAAAGGTTGAAGAATGCTACTTAAGTCTGGGTGATAATGAGAGTCTGAAGAATGCTGTCAGACTCAGGTCCAAACCTTCAGGGCATCCCTTAAAGGCAATGGTCCCCTCAGCCCAGGGCTAGAAATCACAGGCAGGAGCAGCAAATCACATTTGACCATTGTGGAAACTCAAGTCTACTGAGACATATAACAGACACACCCATCTAACAGGAAGCATGAAGTCAGGTGCTCTGTCTTACTGCTGTTTTAATTAGAAGACCCGTGCACTTCCAAACAAGAACAGAATAACTGTTCATCCTGAGATTCCTTAAACAAAAATGAGTTCCAAAATTTTGAGTCACATTTGAAACAAACTTTATTTAAATACTAACCACGTGGCCTCTGGTCAGGTCATTGTCTGAAACCACAGTGAGTGGTGATGGGCCATGTATTGTAGGGGCTTTTTAAGAGCCAAATCAAAAGGCCACCATGTTTCCCATTAATTTCAAAGAGCTACAACTCCCAGAATTCCATGAAGTTCCTGGTCCTTGAGCAGGTGGGGCTTACAGGTTGACTTAGGCTCTAATATAGTCCTGAGGTTAATTAAAAATCTTCATGAAGGGCTGGTGAGATGGCTCAGCAGGTAAGAGCACCCGACTGCTCTTCCGAAGGTCCTGAATTCAAATCCCAGCAACCACATGGTGGCTCACAACCATCCGTAACTAGATCTGGCGCCCTCTTCTGGAGTGTCTGAAGATAGCTACAGTGTACTTACATATAGTAAATAAATAAATCTTTAAAAAAAAAAATCTTCATGAATACCCCATACAGTAGGAAGAAGAGCACTGCTTTTCCCTCAACTTCTTTCTAAAGACTCTTTACTAGACAAAAATGTAGTAATGTGTGATTAACAGGAGAGAAACCATGTCTGTTACTTGAACCCTAACCAAACACCTTGGGTTAGTGAAGTCATGGGTCATAGAAAAGAGCCTATAATGCCACTATAACTATAAACTAACATAATTCATAACTACATTCTAAATGTATATCCACAGATAAGTATAGTTCTCATGCCTCATAAAGAAACTTCTCTTTGCAACAGATGGAGACCATTACAGAAAACCACAAACAATAAAAATGTAGAGGAAAAAGAGATTATGCGGTATCCAGTAACAACTAATAAATCTTCCACACATTTCTTGCACTTAATGTTCAATCATTAAGGAAGGGGAAGGCAAAGAGATTGTAAGAGCCAGAGGAACTGAGCAGGTTATACTTATGTATTTAAGTATATGTGTATGGTGGCAATTAAAGAAAAAGAGGCCATGAGAAAGAGAAAAGGGGGTGCAGAGGAGGGGTTGCAGGAGAAAAGAAAAGGGGCAAGTGATGTAATAACAAAATTTCAAAAACTTATAAATTAAGACTTAATGGACTATATATTTTTTAGAGTTTTCAACATCATGGGTTCAAATGTGATTTCTACTTTTTCAATGGTATAAATAAGAATGACATCACCAGACAGGCATAGTGGTGTGTGCCACTGTATCAGCAACTGGAACAATAACAACAAAAAAGGCAGATCTCTGTAAGTTCAAGACTACTCTGGCCTACAGAGAGTTGGCAGTCAGCCAGGGATATAGTGAGCTCTTCTCAGGAAGAGAAGAATCAAGTTGCTGAAGCCCTAAGAGTCACTAAAGAGGGCATATGACAGCAATAGATACAATGCCCACCATATACCATCAACTCACTTCTTCAACATGTCCAGCATGCTAAAGAGTTGGCCTATTGAGTCTCGTACTTTCCTGTCACTTGGCTCACACCAAACCATGGCAGGTAACCATGATAATTTTCTGCTTGACTATTTCCCTACTGGCCTGGGGTGTAGATATTCCTAGATGTTATTGTAACCAGACCTTGGTATACAATGTTTGAAACAAGACTGAGGTGTAATGAGTGGATAAAATGATAGGGAGTAGGGTGTCAGACAAACATGGGTTTGCTTTCCGTGCATTTTCAGATGATTAGACTTGAACTAGAAGAGTTTGTTTTTTTTTTTTTAACCATATACATTTCAAACAATTCTTCATTATAATTGAATACTTTTGTTATTCCTGTTTAACAATTCTTCTGTAGGCTCAAGAGTCTATAGAAATCTCTGTATTTTTTCTTTTTTTTTTTTCTCAAAACAAGTGCCCCCTTTATGAAAAGCATTGTTTTCTCATATAATACACCCTAATTCCAGTTCCCCTCCCACTACTCTTCCCACTCCTTCCTATCCCCTCTACCATGCAGGTCCATTCTCTCTCTTTCTCTCATTACAAAAGGACAACCTTGTAAGAGATACCAACCAAGCCTTACAAAATAAACTATAACAAGACTTTTAAGTCATCACATCGTAACGAATGTGGAACGATTTTCAGGCAGAAACAGTACCTCATCAAACATCACAATATTCACACAGGTGAAAAACCCTATGAGTGCAATAAGTGTGGGAAAGCCTTTTCTCGCATTACATCGCTCATTGTCCATACGTGAGAATTCACACAGGTGACAAACCCTATGAATGTAAAATCCGTGGGAAAGCCTTCTGTCAGAGTTCATCTCTTACCGTGCATATGAGGAGCCACACGGGTGAGAAACCCTATGGCTGCAATGAATGTGGGAAGGCCTTTTCCCAGTTCTCAACTCTTGCTTTACACATGAGAATCCACACTGGGGAAAAGCCTTATCAGTGCAGTGAGTGTGGGAAGGCTTTCAGCCAGAAGTCCCATCACATTAGACACCAGAGAATCCACATTCATTAAAACTCTTTGAATGCCTTAGATGTACAAACACTTGAGCAGAGTGTATGGTTAGTAATGTATCAAAGGATTTGTCTTACACTAAAGTTACACAAATGTAGGAGATGCTTCTATAGTGACTCAAACCTTAAAATACAAAGGTACTTATATCATAGCATTATATACTTCCCAGACTCCCACAAGAAACATTATTAATATTCTAATTTTAGGAGTCGAGTGATTCCAATCAGAATGGTCTTCTAAAGCATATCAACTATATTGAGATAATATGAGCAATATAAAGGTTTGAAATTAAGAGGCAAAAATATTTTTGATATACACTTTGGTATATAGATAATTTGTAGAAATTGTTTTTCAGAGAAGGTGTTTTGGGACAGATCTCCCTATGTACATAGCCTAGGGTGACGTTAAACTCCCTATGTAGCCCAAGCTGGCCTCAAGTTCCTTCTGATCCACTTACCCAGCAGCCTAGCGCTGCAGTTCCAGACATCACCAGGCCAACCCAAGGTCTTTGTCGTTAAGATTGTCTAAACTTGAGGTCAGAACAGAATATTGAATCTAGAAACATGAATGAAATCACAGAGGATTGGTAATTGTTTATGGCAGTATCCCAAGACAATGGGAAAATCGTGGATGACTGAAAAAAATAATCTCAGGATAATTGACTCTGTGTGGGAAAATAATAGGCCTCTGATATCATCATTGATTTAGAAATTACAGTGTCTCTGCACAGGGCAAAGCTTTGCATAAGAATTTTATAGGGTAGTTTCTGAGACCTTGAAGTAGGAAACAAATTATAGATTCTGGAATCCTCAGCTATTTCTCTGGAGCATTTATACTTATTCAAAGAGCTGGTATGCTTATGTAGGGAGTAATGTACCAGTTAATCTCTTCATCACAGCGTGAATTATAGTAGCAAAAAAATGGGTGCAGTTGCTTACAAAGTAGATGAAGAAAATGTAATGGTCATGCTGTAGAATATGCTAGCAGCTAAGCACAACAGATGAACCTATGTGTTGACAGCAAAAGAAAAAAAAATCATCAGAGTGAAGAATTGAAGTGGTAGATATGTTGTGATTCCTGTGTAAATTTGAATAAAACCAACTTACCAACTCTGATACTAAGCATCGCTTATGGGAAACTCTTCTCTAAAACTAGAGTTGGGAGTATATGTGTTCAGTTCCCAAAACATAGTTATTGCTGCTATAGTAACAGTGGAGTTCCTTGGGAGCAAAGTTTTCACAAAGCAGGGTAATTCAATGCTTCTTCAGCTTTATAGTATTTATAGTTAAATATCTACTTTCCAAATAGAGCACTTCCAAATAAATGTAACAGATTGATACTTGGTTCTACATTGTAGCAACAAATAATCTTTGTTATCTTGCTTAGGTAGATATGGATGAGATGTACATGAGATGCATATTATCACAACGGTCCCATTATGCGTGTGTACATCCCAAGGCCCCTCACGGATATCTGAAGCCTTGGATAGTATTAACTCTATATCAGGTTTTCCTATGTACATACATCTCTAGGTTGATGTTTATAAGCACCACAAGAGTCTTCACTTAAAAGAATTAAAGCTTCACTTTCACATCAGTATTCTTGGGCTTTGGAGCCATTGTTAATAATAAATGTTGCTGGGTAGTTTCTGACCATTGATTGGACTCAGACTAATAAAATGTGGAAAATTTCAGTCCTGAAAAAAAAAAAAGTCATCACATCGACACTGAATGAGGAAAACCAGCAGAAGGAAAAGAGCCCAAAAGAAAGCACATTCCGACCCACTTGTTCACGCATTCAGGAGTCCCATAAAAATACTATACTGGAAGTTGTAACTCATGCACAGAGGAGCTAGTATAGACTCAGGTCGGCTGGTGCTTGCTACTGTACAAACCTCTACTCCAAAATGCATCAAAGACCTCAACATAAAACCAGATACACTGAACCTGAGAGAAAATGGGAAATAGCGCTGAACGCACTGGAATTTGAAATAACTTTCTGAACAAAGTACCAATAGCACAAACACTAAGATCAACAATTAATAAGTAGGACCTCATGATATTGAAAGCTTCTGTAAGGCAAGGAACACCATCAATCAGACAAAGTGGCAGCTGAAAAAATGGGAAGAGATTTTTTGCCAATTCCACATCTGATAATAAAGGAATAATACCCAAAATATATAAAGAACTCAAAAAACTAGATATCAAGAAGACAAATAATCCAATTAAAATGCGGTCCAGATCTAAACAGAATTCTCAACTTGAGTAAAAAGGCTATAAGGGGGAAAAATTAAAAGTACCAGTGAAATGACTCCTAATGGTATTCTGATATTCACTATACTCATACTATACTATACTCAAGTGCTATACTCAAGCACTATACTCAAGTGCTTCCTTCAGACAATATTAGACAAGCTTCCTCCTACAACAGATGGGTTTGCAGAGACCCACTGCCAGACACTGCACAAACAGAGAGACCTTGGAACACAACACTCTAAATGGGATGCCTTCATCAAATCCCTCCCCTCAGAGCTCAGGAAACCCCCATGGAAGAGAAAACAGACAGAGTGTAGATGAAGGAAAGGACACCAGGACAACCAGACCCTCTAAATCATCTGAGCAAAGCTCACATGAATTCACAGAAATCTTTGCATTTTGTATGTATGTCTTCTCTATGCTCCTTAGTTAATTTAAATCACATATCACTTTTTAATTTTCTTTAATCCTTATGATTCATGGGTCCTTACTAAGGCCTGCTCTAGCTGCTATATATGCATTAATTCACTGAATCCTCACAACAATCCTATAAAATGTCAGATATTAAGTACATTTTACAAGCAAGGGAACTGAGATAGAGAGTCATTCAGGGTCACAAATGTTAAGAGTTTAAAATATGAACTCCATTTCTCACTCCATCATGAGTGTGTTCTTGTCAAAGGAAGCCACTAGCACTTTTCCCATAGCTTGACCTCCTACTGAGGCTACATGGATGCAACATAATTCTCTGTGAATGTGGACCTAATTGCTATTCTAAACTGTCCTCTTGGTCCTAGACTCCACAAGGAAGTTGGTCTGTGGATGATCTACAATTATCAATCTTGCTCAACTTCATCTAAATATAGTTCAGGACTTTTAAAAAATATTTGCTCCACAACATTTACTATCAAACGATTCCCAAATCATGTTTATTCTTAGATTATATTATTATAAAAACAACAAACCATAAAATGCTTGTCCCACACTGTAAACACACATCTTTCTATCTACTAGAAAAGTACACACTAAGAAAGTAAAGGCGGATCAATGGCAGAGTTTTTGCCTTATATATGCAGAGCTCTGGGTTTAATTCCTACCTGCTCTGGGTTTAATTTCTACCTACACCTAGAGAGAAACTAAAAGTACACTACCGTAGCCTCATTTTCTCAAACAATGACATCACAAAACAAAGCTGCTTTGAGAGCTATCATTTTGAAGGCTATGGAGCAACAAGAGGTAAGCGTAAGGTAAGACAGCTGACACAGAGGAGCTTCTGCTTCAATTACAATGTTTTCACAAAACACATCTAAAAGGAATGGCATCCCTCAGAGGAACACCTCTAAACAGAATCTGTGCCTTTAAATTCTAATTTTACAGAATTAAATGACAGGGCACTTTTTCTTAAAAGCCAAGTCTTTAGAAAATTTCCTTCATACTTCATCTCCCCTGTACAATCTATGGTTTCTGAAACCTTCTATAAAGAAATTCTGTTCAAACTGAATTGTTTGATTAGTCGACCTTAGAAATCTCATTGTTCCCTTAATAGAGAGGAAAATTTAACCAAAGGACCAAAATAAGAGACTAACAGCTGTTGAATCTTGATGAACAAGCACCAAGCATGTAGCACTTCTCATGAAAACCCTCTGGGTGTTTATGATCTTCTCGCTGAGTGGTGGAAAGCTCAGATGTGTTGACCACCAAAGCACATAAATACACTCTTGGCTACAAGAACTTACTGTCTCATTTCTACTCCTAGCATAGAAAAATAAGGCAGACATTTTTAGAACTTTGTCATTATTCATCTTTCTATTCTCCCTAGCAATGATGTAGAGATGATGATGAAATTAAATATACTATTGTACTCCTGTCAGAAAAGTGCTATGATCTGAAAACCTGCTAAAGCCATATGACCAGAGTTGCACACTGCTATACTGTAATGTTTCTACAAAAATGGTTTTGACAAAGTGTACTTATAATTGGAATAGCATTAAAATTGTTATATTTATAAATGAAATGTGAAAATTTATTAATTTTATGATTTTAATTATACAATGCTAGTCAGTGTCAAGTAGCAACTAATAAATATTTATCATTCTAAAAATAAGCCATAAATATTATGTATATTTTTAATAAAATATTCTATAACAGATTTCAAATACTGTCACATTACATGCAGCAAGCAAGATACAAGCAGCATTAAGCAAGGTAGGCATCTACCCAGTATCACTTCTCTCTTCTTCACTAAAAGTCAAACTAGGGACATTTAATCCCAGAGAGAGGGTCCATTGGTTAAGAGCAGCAGACTACTCCTCCAAAAGACCAGGGATCCACACAGAGTAGCTCACAAATGCTGTAACTCCAACTCCAGAGATGTGACATTCAGCCTATAACAGTATCTGAACTCATATGCACATACCCACATACAGGTATGTACATGTACACACAATTAAAAATAATAATAAACCAAATCATTTAAAAAGATTAGTAGTCTTTATGTAGGTGATATCATATAGTTTATTGGCATATATGTAAAATGACTAATGTTCCATTTGTTTTTGTTTAAAAAAAAAAGCCAACCACACAAAGATCATGATTACACTAACACTTGCTGTGACCTGAAACTGAGGTCTTAATGGGCTTCTGCTGTGATGGCTACAGACTGCATTATGGTTCAGAGGCAACCTGAACTTGTGGAATCTGCACACTCAGGGTGAAATAATTGTAATTCTCATGGTTCTACTCTCAAAATAAACTTTGGCAGTTCTCACGTGTTAGAATAAGTGAATTAACCCTTATTTAACCCTCATAAAAACGGTCAAGTGTCTTAAGAATACAGTGTTGAAAGGCACCACATATTTTAAAGAAATAAGCCGCTGATCTGTTCCTTCAAGAAAAATTGCTGTTATGGAAACTAATAATGAAGCAAATACATTGTAAAGAAGATCCTAAAGAAGTCTATTTTGAAACATTTGGTAGTATAAACATCACTATATGACTTGATTGCTGGAAACTATTTGTATGTGTGCATTATTATAAAACATCTTGGGCTAGGGAGGAGATTCACTAGGTGCTTATTACACGAGCATGAGAGCTTCAGTGTTGATTTCCAGTGTCCATGTAAAAGGCCAATCATGACCCAGTGTCCCTGTGATCCCAAGACTCGGGGATGGAGGCTGGTAGGGTCTAGGAGACTTTCCAGGGTAGCAAGAAAAATTGGCAAGCTCCATGTCTGGTGTCTTACTATTGCTGTGATGAAACACCATGACCAAGAAGCAAGATGGGGAAGAAAGGGTTTATCTGGCTTAAACTACGGTACCTATTCATCATCAAAGGAAGTCAGGACTGGAACTCAAACAGGGCAGGAATTTGGCAGGAGAAGCTGATTAAGAGCCAATGGAGGAGCAAATGCTTACTATCTTGCTCTTCATGACTTGCTCAACCTACTTCCTTATAAAACCGAAGACCTCGGGATGGCACTATCTAGACTGGGCTACTGGCTTGCCAGATCTAATGGAAGCTTTTCCTCAACTGAGACTTCCTCCTATCTGATGACTCTAACATGTGTCAAGTTGGCATAAAACTAGCCAGTGCAGTGAAGACCCTGTCTCAGAAAATAAAAGGCGGAGAGCAATAGAAAGGCTCCTGATTACGGTTTCAGACTTCTGCACAGCACACAGGAAAACACTTTCCTGAATTAACAGCCCTCCCCAACAATCACAAAATTTCTTACACTGCCATACTCAGTAACCTAAATGGTGTCCACTTAAAACTTGTATAGAGAGTTACAGAGATTGTGAAATAAATTGATAAAAGATGCATCAAGAGTGCTTTATTCATAAGAGTGCTTAGAGGGGATGGAGAGATGGTTCAGTGGTTAAGAGCACTGGCTGCTCTTCCAGAGGACCTGGGTTCAATTCCCAGCACCAACCTAGCAGCTCACAACTGTCTCTTACTCCAGTTCCAGGAAATGCAACATCCTCATTCAGATATACATGCAAAAGAAATAACAATGCACAGAAAAAAATCATTAAAAAAAAAAGAACACTTAAAAAGAGTGGAAATGCAGATGAATGGTAGACACATGAAATGGGTGCTTGCATTTTACCCAGACATCTCTAAGAGAAAGAGACAGAGAGAGGAGATGGTAGAGGGGGAAGGGGGAAACAGGGTGGGGAAAGAGGGGGAGGGGAGGGGGGAGGGGAGAGGAGGGGAGGGGGAAGGAGAGAGGGGGAACCAGGGAGAGGGAGAGAGAAACAAAGCACAAGAAAAATAATTTCCTAGCCTAAATTCAGCAGAATACTTGGCAGTAAGGACTGAAAACACATCTACTCTTCTACTTTCTATAGGTCTTTTTCAGATATAGTAAAATGATATTTTATTTTTTTAAAATTGATTTAGAAATAAATTTCAAATTTCTGCTTTATAATATGCAAAAAAAATAAATCATGGCCCATATCGATAATTCTCCATACAGAAGCACATTCAAAAAAATAGAGCGGGGAAATCTACATCTATAGAATGTAGGTCAGGAAAGGGGGAGGGAGGGAGCTCTCAGATGCTCCTAACAGATACGGTGTTTATGTGGGGAGTGATAGAAGTGATCCTGAAGTCTTCCTGGCCACCATGAAGCCATTCTTAATATCCCCTCCATTAAGCATTAGGACAATCTAATACAATACACTGGAATTTGCCCAGAACCTGGGAGAAGGAAAAGACTGGAACATTGAGGCAAACCAGGGAGTAAACTCCCAGGAAATCTCCCAGGAAGAGATTACATACTGTTCCACCACCTTGTCCCAACACTATGCATGAGCCAGGAGCTGAGAGAATGGTGTCACTTGATAGACAGCTTAGTTTACATAGCTTCTCTGTTTGAACCCAAATGCCATGTGAGGCCCCTGAAGATGGACTCTGAAGGTCAGTGGACTTCTCTGTTCCTGGCCCAGCATACTCATACTGGTCTCTCTTTTTCTCTGCTCCCCACTATTACAGTTTCTTTAATTGGCCAGTTAAAGATGAGCCACTGAGCCTAAGTTTTTAGGGATGTGAGGGCCCAGGCTTTGATCCCAACAACCTCAGAAATATTCTGAAATTATAGAGTACTGAAATTTAAACATAGTGAATATAATAAAACATGGTAAATATAATAACAGCTACTGAATTGTTTATCTTAAATGACAAATTTTATGTTATATGACAGCTATCTCAGTAGAATAATTATAAAGTTAAACACATATTTAGTATTGAATGCTACTTTGTAGTATATTTAAAAGTAAGTATTTTCATTTTTATCCTTTATAACAAGTCTAAATTTCTGCATCTTATGAATTATCCATAATATCTTAGTATGGTAGCACTTATGCATAGTAAAAAAGGTATACATATATTAGAAATTTATTCTCATAAAAACTTTCATTGATCATACATGTACATATATACTATATACAGTGACATGGTACTAGATCATATTCACATATAAGTAGCACGTTGTGTCTTCTGATGACTGTTCATGGGGCAGTAGGTGCTACTACGCCCTTTCTTCTACCAAGATTTCAAACTTTGAGGAGGATATAAGATAATGTACCACAATATTATTTAAAACTTCCTGTGATAAAATGGTGAATTCTTTTTACAGCTTTCAGGAAGACTTCTAGATCAAGACACTGAGTAGCAAAAAACAATTATTATTGAATATGATGTGTGAAAGGTATTTGGAAGCAGAGAAACTTCATTTCCCAGGTTGCCTTTCTCCTGTCATTCTGGCTGTGAGTTACTTTCAGCCAGTGAAGAATGGAGAAAGGGGATGGCCACATGATTTCTCTCCAGCAGGAAAGAGTTTTACAAGAGTTCCAGCAGGAAAGGTAAAGCTTTGCCCTAGGCATGTCATTCTCAACTAGTTGCCTACGTATTGTGGGATGATCTTTTTCTTGTGTTGTGTTGTAGTTTCATTTTGTTTTTGTTTTTTCCACTATCAGAAACAGTAGCTTCCTAGTCTCTGGATCAGCTGGTGATAAGCTAAAACCTTTATCACCACTTTGCTCTTTCAGTTCTACTAATGTTCAAGTAACTTAGATCCTTCTTTAAACAGACTTTGAAATGCTAATTTTCCTAACCATGCCCTGTTTGACATACGCATCATTTGTCAGCTTGTCTCATGGTTTCTGTTCTGTGTTTAATGTTATATTTCAAAAGAAAGAGAAGCAGGGACTGGTGGAGCATGCCTTTAATCCCAGCACTTGTGAGGCAGAGGTAGGTGGATCTGTGTGAGTTCGAAGCCAACCTGGTTTACAAAGCGAGTTCCAGGACAGCCAAACCTGTTACGAAAAGAACCCTGTCCCCAAAAACCAGATGGGAAAGGAGAGATAGATAGGGAGGGAGATACTGAGTTGGCCAAACTTAAGACAAAGGCTACATTATTCCATTTTGCTAAGATGTATAAGACTTATTTCATCAGCTACTAATTGAGGGTAACCATCGTACTAACTTATATACACCTTAAACTTATGCATTCTACATAGGCTGCCACCCTCAGGTCACACCTCAAGTTATACTTTAAACCACAAGTCTGGCCACTTGGGCAGATGGGAGATTTATACAACAAAGATACTGCACATCCCATGTTTATCTTGCTCACTTGACAGAATTATGCTTTTCCTGATAAAATGACAAGGGACACTGTCTTAGGGTTTTATTGCTGTGAAGATACCATGATCACAGCAACTATTATAAAGAAAAACATTTAATTGGGGCTGGCTTACAGTTTCAGAGGCTTAGTCCATTGTCATCCCAGCAGGAAACATGGCAGTATGCAGACAGACATGGTGCTGGAGAAAGAACTGAGAGGTCTACATCTGGATCTGCAGGCAGCAGAAGGAGACTGGGACATACTGGCTACAATTGAGTTTATGAGACCTCAAAGTCCACCCCCAGTGACACACTTCCCCAAAAAAGGCCACACCTACTCCAACAAGGCCACACATGCAAATAGTGCCAGTTCCTATGGGCCAAGAACTCACTTACATGAGTCCATCAGGGCCATTCCTATTCAAACCAACACAGACTTGAGACAAGGATTTAATGATGAATGTCACCCTGCACTGTCCCCATGAGCTGCACAATAGAGACATGTAGTATGATATGGGGATGGGCTAGTTGTATGTCAGGGCAGTCTCTTTTGTTAACTGTCAAAGGAATGGAGGCCAACTGGAAGTCAATCATGGTGAACAAACATCAACAGAAACTTTCTCGACAAGCCTAAACTTCAGTTATGATACAACATTTTCTTGCTTTCAGCTTCTACAAGCTCTGTTAGTAAACTATATCTTATAAGCATATTGGAGGCAATGCTCCTTTAGCTAACATCAACTTTGTGTAACTTAATGTTTCCTAAGAAAGTTTATTAGCAAATCCTTCATAGCATCAATTTTATTACTTCAAGTTTTTTCTACATCAGAATTTTACAATGAAACCAAGTATGAAGTACTCAAAACTATTATAGGCACTATTTACCACAATCTAGCAAGTGTTTCGAATCAAATCAAATACTGACACCATGCCACTAATAGATTTTTTTTTTTAAGTTCAAGACACTAATAGCTTAGTAGAGCTTTCAAAAAAGAATTTGATGTTTCTTCACGAAAATGTTATTAGAATTTCCTACCTTTGTGATAAGGATTCGATATTTATCTAGCATTGCCTGGTTGTCATGGCATCCTGCTAATAGCTGCCATACTTCTGCCCTTAGTGCCTCAGGAACACCACTCTTTACCAAGGTGAATAGTCCTTTTGGTCGGCCACCAAGGTTATTGTGCCTGAGAAAAGAAGAAAATAAACCATTCACAATCCATGTCCTGAACTGCTGTTGCTATGGAAGTAATATTTATTAGTTAATTTGTAAAAGTATAAGCCTAGCCTGTGAAGGCTCCATGCCCCAGTGAAGGGGAACAGGTGGGTGGGGAGGCGGGAGTGGGAGCACCCTCACAGAAGTAGGGGGAGGGACGATGGGAGAGGGAGGTTTTAGAGGGGGAACCAGGAAACGGGATAACATCTGAAATGTAAATAAATAAAATATCCAATGAAAAAAAAGTATAAGCCTGGATGAAAAGAAAATTGACTGGGAGCACTGGGAGCGCTGAGAGCACTAACTGAAAGTAGTGCTTAAGCCATAGTGACATGTTTAACTATTTTCTCTATTCCATCCTATATTGAACCACGTTATTCCATCATCAGGGAAAGTTTTTTCCGCCATGTCATTTATATTTTTCAATTTCCATATGATGATTATGTATTAAAATATGTATTTGGCTTTTGTTTATATCCAACATAAAAAAAGAACCATTTAAGTCCCTTCAGATGGTTGTATAGCAACTTAAGTATGTTGCCAGAGAATGACTGGAGATGCTGAAAGTGAATCATCAGCCTTTCACACCTTGACAGTATCCACTTCTTTATGGTCAGACTGAACTGAGCAAATGAAAATGTTAAGTCCTACATTATCGGAATGAAATATGCAAACCTCAGTTTCTTGCAGTCCCTACATCCTGACCCAAGTACTGTCTGGGAAGCTACCTGTCTTGTCCACCTAATTTGGAACATTCTGTTTCCATGTGAACGTGAGCACAAAGGACCATCTAGATTTAAAATAGCCAAGGTGAACCTTATGGGAAGAGAGTTCCTTGTTGTTCAGATTTGTCTTGCTGGCCTATCTGAACTACTAGTACTCCCTAAAGTGATGCCATACTCTTTCCTAAAAACACCAAAACAACTGCATCTTGCTGAAGTGACAGCTTATGCTTATCAGTCTTATCATTTTCTCAAGGGCTGTTTATAATCAGAGAAAAGGCAAGCATCTGTTCTCTAAAGCCAATAATCACATAGTAGCTATGCTATAACCATCAACAGCCATCTGGTCAAGAAATTGAATTACAGTTCCAGCCTCATGAATATGCCTCACCTCTTTCCTGACACAGAGCTATCTATGGTCGAGGCCTTCTTGCTCTGACATTTCTCATGTCTTGCTCACTATGTCATAGAGCTGACCCTGATGTAATCACCCAAATCCAAAGCCTGATAATGTATCCCAATTTGAACTAGCACGCCAGGCTCTAATTTCAAGTTTTAAAACTGAAAAGTCATGGAATCCATATGTCTGTTTTACATAATTGGTATCCCACATACTTCTCCAAATTGCACACCCTTCTATCACCAGCCCAGACCGAAGTTTTGGCATCTTCCTCTGAAAATATGTTCAAAGGCTTTTTGTTTCTAACATATTGTCCTAATCTAGATATCTCTGGAGAAAATCATAATGTCCTGAACATATACAAAAAGTTAAAGCAAACTTATCACATCAGGATTTTGTGCAACTCATTAGATTTATGGCCATTCCACTTTGATTCAACTAAACACTTATGAGGAGGGGATTGGGAGAGATAGAAAATTAAAACTGGTAAAACTGATGAGTTCAGATCAAAATGAAGTAGAAAGACTTAGTACATAAAAAATTTAACATTATTGAAGATATGCTGCTAAGAGAAAAAACTGGGATTTAAAATAGATACACACTACTTTTTACCTGCTTTTTTTAAAAAAAAAATGTTTATTTAGTTTATGTAGATGAGTACACTGTAGTTATCTTCAGACACACCAGAAGAGGGCATTGGATCTCATTACAGATGGTTGTGAGCCATCATGTGGTTACTGGGATTTGAATTCAGGACCTTGGGAAGAGTAGTCAGTGCTCTTAACTGCTGAGCCATCTCTCCAGTCCCCTTTTACATGCTTTTAAACACATGAATTTGGAACATATATAGTTTGTATATATGCACTTAATATATTAGAAAGTACTTTAATTTTGATAATTTTAAAAATTATTTCACTAATGCTAAAATCTTTTATAGATGTTAATATAAATATTTATACTAATATAAATATATTAATATATTTAACAACTATTATTTATATAAACATAATATACATAATAAAAATTAGTTTTAATTCTTTGAAGTGTCTATATATTTACATAAGATCTAATTTTAGTTAACTTAAGCTAACAGGTTTAATGTCTTCCACAAAATATGACACATAGAAAAGTACTAACCAGTCTTGAAAAATAATAATTGAATAAACTATATGATGCCTGGAACTTTCTTGACACTCTGTTTTTATTATCCAACAGAGCCTGAGACTACTTAAAAACAGTATGCCAGAAGAACTCAGATAGTTTATAAAACCATGTTTTTTTATAATTCAATGTTAAGTATCTGAATATACTTTGGATCAGAAAAACATATGGTTTGAAGGTAGCTAAATTTATGGATTCCCTAGGTAAAAGACTAAGCTAATTAAAGGCAACCATGTGAGTACAAAAAGGTTTAAGTACACTTACATTTGCTTTAAGTTGAAGGAAAATACTATGAAGTATGAGTCATATAATGTATAAAGTTACAGAAGAGGGATTCAATGTCATTAAATATAGTACATGCTTCATGTTAGTAAAGCATTATCTATAATAACTCAGATAAATACCTGCAGATAAAGACTGCAGATAAACCCTATGATGTTTCTGAGCTCACCCGCACCTATGTTGTGTCACAAGTGCTGCATTGCTCACTCTATACTGCATACCCCACACCCCCTTTTCAATTCAGTTTAGCAAGACCTCTCTCTCCCTTGCTTAAAGTTTCTCACGCAAGTAATCCATGGCATCTGCCCATGGCACTGACTTCAGTAGGTATTCTCTCTCTTTTTAAATTAACCTGGATCCCTGAAATCTCAGACACTGGACCACCAACCAGGCAGCATACACAAGCTGATATGAGGCCCCCAAAACATATGCAGCAGAGGACTGCGAGGTCCTGGCTCAGTCAGAGAAGATGCACCTAACCCTCAAAAGACTGGAGGTCCCAGGGAGTGGAGAAGTCAGGTGGGATGGGAGGTAGGGGGTAGGGACATCCTCAAGTAGACATAGAGGTATATATGGAATGTGGAACAGTCAGAGGGTGGACCAGGTGGGGGATAAAAATCTGGAATGTTAAAAAAAAAAGATTAAGTAAAAATGTTTTTAAAAAGGATATATATAGGCTATGGTTAGAATATTTTTATAAATCAAAAATAGTTTGAAACATGCTTTCATTATTCTTTTTTATATCCACTATCTACACCTGAATTTAAATGCTGCCACTGTCCAAATGAATTGTTACAGCAGTTTCGTGAAAAAATATCCAATTTTGACATAACGTTGAAGAATGACATCTTAAAAATAAATTTGTGCCCTCATATTTAAAAAAAAAAAAAAGAAAGAAAGAAAGATCAAGTGACCATGGATGTGTGGGTTCTTTTCTGGGCCTTCAGTTTTATTTCACTGATCTTTCTCCTGTCTCTGTACCAATACCAGGCAGTTTTATCATTATTGCTCTGTAATACAGCTTGAGGTCAGGGATGGTGATTCCCCTAGGAGTTCTTTTATTACTGAGAATATTTTTCCCAATCCTGGGTTTTTGTTATTTGCACATTGCTTTTTCTAACTCTATGAAGATCTGAGTTGGAATTTGGATGGGGATTGCACTGACTCTGTAGATTGCTTTCAGCAAGATGGCCATTTTTATTATATTAATCTGGCCAATCAATCCATGAGCATGGGAGATCTTCGATTTCTCTCTTCATAGACTTGAAGTCCTTGTCATACAGTCCTTTCACTTGCTTGGTTAGAGTCACACCAAGGTATGTAATATTATTTGTGACTATTGTGAAGTGTGTCATTTTCCTAATTTCCTTCTCGGCCTGTTTATCCTTTAAGTAGAGGAAGGCTACTGATTTGTTTGAGTTAATTTTATATCCAACCACTCTGCTGCCTGATATAGCTGTCTGCTGAGAAGCTCTGCCAAAGCCTGACATATAGAAATGCAGAAGCTTGCAGCCAACCACTGAGCTAATCACAGGGTCCCCAATGGAAGAATTAGAGAAAGAACTTAAGGAGGTGAAGGGCTTTGCAACCCCATAGGGAGAATAACAATATCAACCAACCAGAGCTCCCAGGGTCTAGACCACCAACCAAGGAGTACATATGCAGGGACCCATGGCTCCAGCCATATATGTAGCAGAGGATGGCCTTGTCGGGAATCAATGGGAGAAAAGGCTCTTGGTCCTGTTAAAGCTCAATGCTCCAGTGTAGGGGAATGAGAGGGCAGGGAGGCAGGAATGGGTGGATGGGTAGGTGGGGGTACACCCTCATAGAAGCAGGAGGGGGATGGGATAGAGGGTTTCGGGGGGGGCAGGAATTGAGAAAGGAAATAACAACTTAATTGTAAATAAATAAAATATCCAATAAAAAAAGAAAGAAAAATTAACTTTTGATTTTAGCATATGGGTTATGAGATATCATGGAGTGTTTACAAACAAAGTTTTTAATAAATAATCCTTTCTCGACCTCCCAATTCTGCTTCCCCCTTTGATTCCCCCAGGTCTTTCTTTCCTTATGTCCTTTTTTTAAAAAAAATATTAATCATTCCATTCATTTACATCTCAAGGTATTTTCAATCCTTTCAGGGTTGACCACTCATATACTGGATCCTTTACTGCTTTCTTAAGGATCAAGGATAAAGCCTAGTTCTTATCCATCCCTCAAACGCCATCAATGATTGCTTCTCCACTCTTGTCACCAGTGAGCTTATTCTTTTACTGTCTTGTTTGTAGGCATTATTACCTTTGCAATGTCTTTCAGGGACATCAACAGCACCCTAAAATCAACAATGGCCCAATCTGAACTGTCTTCTCTCAAAATCTGATTGTTTTCCAAGATTACCTCAACTCCAGGGATTACCACCCTAATCTATCCAGAATAAAACTCTAGTTGTTACCATTGGCATCACTCGTCACCTGAATTCATTTCTGGCACATCATCACATCTAAAAGATCTTATTTGCTCAGCTTCTGGCACACTTATGATATTTACACTCTACTGACACTAATTTTATTACCTTTACACTCTGAAAGAGCCTCCTAACATACAAGCATCCTTTATAATATGTTTCTAGCTTTATAGGCAGAATGAAAGAAATAAGCTTGATTAAATAATCTGTTAGATCAGAATCTGTATAATGATTTACTGGGGATTTTGAAAGTTGAAGTCATACCAATAGTCATATATGCATATGGATATACATATCTATTGAGGTTAATAGTCAACAATCCCAATAAACATGTTTACTATGTTAAATAATTTAATTCAGTCAACATTCTACTTCTACCTGATTCTACATATAAGCATTTGTTTTGAAAAGTTTAGTGAAAATCATTTGTTCTCTGCCATTAAAAATCTAGACATTATCTTACAGGCTAATATTTTTAGAAAACTGGATAACTTATACTATCATGTATTAACAGCTTTACTTTGCTGGGTTTCACAGAATGAAACTGCATTAAAACTCTCTATATTACCTACTTACTTAAATTTAAGTCATTATTCAGGTGAGAATATATATTTCTATTTTAATTTGCTTTTGAGTTTTTCTGAGGCTTTCCCCCTCAATTAGAAAAGTGGAACATTATATTAATGGTAAAAGAGAAAAAGCTTTGTTTGTTTATACTTAGTGATTTTCAATCCTCCAAGTTTCCACCAGCTTTTATCTCGCATTGCTGACAGTGTGTGGGAGATCAGTTAGGTTAAGAACACACGTTTTACCAATTCTGGTGACGTACACTGGAATCCAGAACTCAGGAAGCTAGGGCAGGAGAGTCAAAACCTCAAGTATAGTCTAGGAAACACTAAGACCTAGTCTTGAAAAATGAAAATAAAAAATAAAAAACAAGGGAAGGAAAGCCAGAGAGTGGGGAAAGAGAAAGAGAAGGGTTTCCAAAAACATAAACCATAGAACTCTATTCAAAGGGTATTAAAACTTCCAAAAATTGCCGAGCATGGTGGCGCACGCCTTTAATCCCAGCACTCGGGAGGCAGAGGCAGGCGGATTTCTGAGTTCGAGGCCAGCCTGATCTACAAAGTGAGTTCCAGGACAGCCA